>NW_005842347.1:726095-730440 GCF_000455745.1 Alligator sinensis | reverse complement strand
CCTATCACCTGGACAAGGGAGAAGAGATTGATGTCATATATCTTGACTTCAAAAAAGCCTTTGATCTGGTATTCCATGATCACCTCTTGGCAAAACTGGACAGCTACAGCCTTGACCTCACCACGATCCGCTGGCTGGGGAATTGGCTCCGTGGTAGGACCCAGAAGGTGGTGGTGGTTGGAAGCCAATCTTCTTGGTGTGCAGTCACCAGTGAGGTCCCTCAAGGCTCTGTTTAACATCTTCATCAATGATGTGGACATTGGTGTCAGAAGCGGGCTGACCAAGTTTGCCAACGACACCAAACTCTGGGGTAAAGCATCCACACCTGAGGATAGGAGGGTGATCCAGGCAGATCTTGACAGGCTCATGAAATGGGTGGATGAGAACCTGATGGCGTTTAACACCGAAAAAAGCAAGATTCTCCACCTTGGGAGAAAAAACCTGCAGCATGCTTATAGGCTTGGCAGTGCTACGCTGGTTAGTACTACTGATGGAAGGGACTTGGGGGTCATGATTTACCACAAGATGAACATGAGCCCTCAATGTGATGCTACGGTTAGTAAAGCGAACAAAACGCTGGCTTGCATCCATAGATGCTTCTCAAGCAAATCCCGAGATGTCATTCTCCCCTTGTACTCGGCCTTGGTGAGGCCGCAGCTGGAGTACTGCATCCAGTTTTGGGCTCCACAATTCAAAAAGGATGTGGAGAAGCTTGAGAGAGTGCAGAGGAGAGTCACGCTCATGATCGGAGGTCAGGAAAACAGACCTTAAGATGAGAGACTGAGAGCCATGGGACTCTTCAGCCTAGAAAAGCGCAGGCTCACGGTGTGATTTGGTGACCACCTATAAGTTTATCAGGGGTGCTCATCAGGATCTGGGGGAACATCTGTTCACCAGAGTGCCCCAATGGATGACAAGATCAAACGATTACAAACTCCTCCGCGACTGATTCAGGCTGGACATAAGGAAGATTTTCTTTACTGTCCGAGCCCCCAAGGTCTGGAATAGACTGCCGCCAGAGGTGGTTCAAGCACCCGCTTTGAACGCCTTCAAGACACATTTGGATGCTTATCTTGCTGGGATCCTATGATCCCTGCTGACTTCCTGCCCCTGGGGCAGGGGGCTGGACTCCATTCGGGGTCCCTTCCAGCCCGAATGTCTATGAAATCTAGTCTATGAAATCTATATGTCCTCTGTAGTGGTTTACCTCAACTGGGTTGTAGTAGTCCAGCTTTCAGGTGTTCTTTGGCACAATATGTCTGAATTCTGGTTCCAGGCCCGTCTAGAAGCTAGGAAGATGGTCTGGATACCCCCTGTAAACTCTAGTATCCTTGGGGACCTCCATGTGGCCTGCCATAGCCCTAAGTATTATATTGGAGAACTTTGGAGGGTCTTGACTTGGCCATAGCTTAGTTGTAGGTGGGATGGGGGAAGCTGTCTCAACATGGGCCCAGGGATTCTTGCATGAATTCCCTGAATCCTGTTCATGATGCTTTTTGTCAATTGGGGACCTGCTAGGGTTGTTTGAGGGGGTCCCAGGTCCTAGCTTGCACAGCTTCCACCATTTTCTGCTTGGCTAGTACCAGCTCCTAACTGCAGAAATGGATATTGCTCCACATTTGTTCCTGACTAAGTCCATCTTGTCCTGTCAGCATGAAAAAACAGACTCCCCCATCTGCATTTAGTATCTTCTCTGTTAGCTGCCCTGGGGCCAGTGATTGGCCTGCTGTCACTCGCATGACCTGAAGTTGGTCTTGGTTTTGGAATGTCAGCTGCTTCCCCCAGTGAAACTCAAGTCAGAGCCAGTCAACTCCTAGTCATTATTTGGGGGTGAGGCTAGTCCACCCCAGAAGGGGTTTTCTGAGTTGTTGATTCCAGTTTTTGCTGTTCCAGGCAAACGCATCAGATAATGTCTTTTAGAAACTGATGGAACTCCATTTTAAAACTAGGCAGGGTTTTTGCTTCTGGTAATAGTATTGGAAAGCTATTTCAGAAGCTCCCTGATAGTTTGAAACCTTCCAATTTGCAGCCTATATATCTATTGATGGATGATTTATACCCTTGGATGCCAATATTGTCCTCCAGCGTAAATAGCTCTTCTCCCAACCAGTTGGCTACATCCTCAATGTATTGTGTTTATTGAGAGAAATTGTATTCCCTTTCAGCCTTTGTTCTTTTTTAGGCTAAATACTTCAGACTCTCTCATATTGTAATACTGGCTCTTAATACCACTCATCTTCCTATTAGCCATTCTCTGCATTTATTCCAGTTTGTTTGTCTGTCTTCAGCATAGATGACTAGATTTTCTACATGGCATTCCAAATGAGGTCTACCGATGTGCAGTGGCATTAGTAATTATCTTTACTGGAAATGCCATCTTAGCATGTATAAATAAAGGTATTTTCCTATTTCCAAGCTGGATCACATAGGTGATTCATGGTCATTCTGTGATAGACCTGAGTGTATTATTGTTCTCCTCTGTTGTTTTGAAATGATGGGCTCCCAGCTCATTATAGAAACTCTTGTTGTTAGTCCCTAAGTACATGACCTTTCACTGTGTGCTGTTAAATTTCATCCCAGCTCTATTACTGTACTGATGGGCTGTGAAACCTCAGGTACCAATGAAGCTCTCTGGAGCATGGAGCCAGCCCTCAGAGACTTGGTACAGAAGAAGATAGGAATATATGTGGCAGGGAACTCATGGGCAGGATTCCCTGGGAGGCTAGTTTGAGGGGAAAAGGAGTCCAGGAGGGTTGGCTGCACATTAAAGAAACCTTACTGAGGGTGCAGGAACAAACCATCCTGATGTGCAGGAAGACTAGCAAGTATGGCAGAAGACCAGCTTGGCTTAGCAGGGAACTCTTCAGGAAGCTAAAACACAAAAAGGAAGCTTAGAAGAAGTGGAAACTTGGACAACAAACAACTAGGGAGGAGTTATAAGAGCATTGCTCAGGCATGCAGGAATGAATGCAGGAAGGCCAAAGCACAATTGGAGTTGCAGCTAGCAAGGGATGTGAAGGGTTTCTACAAGTACGTCCATAACAAGAGGAGGATCAGGGAAAGCGAGTCCTTTACTAAATAGGAGAGGCAACCTAGTGACAGGATGCAGAAAAGTTGAAGTACTCAATGCCTTTTTTATCCCGGCCTTCACAGGCAAGGTTAGCTCTCAGACTACTGTGCTTGGCAGCACAGTTTGGGGAGGAGATGAGTAGCCAACAGTGGCAAAAGAGCAGCTTAGGGACTAATCAGAAAAGCTGGATGTGTGCAAGTTGGTGGGGCTGGATCCATGGGGCTGGATGGGATGCACCCAAGGGTGCTGAGGGAGTTGGCTGATGTAATTGTAGAGTCGCTAGCCATTATCTTTGAAAACTCATGGCAATTGGGGGAGATTCCAGATGATTAGAAAAGGGCAAATATAGAGCCCATCTTTAAGAAAAGGAAGAAAGAGGATCTGGGGAACTACAGACCAGTCAGCCTCACCTCAGTCTGTAGAAAAATCATGGAGCAGGTCCTCAAGGAATCCATTTCCAAGCATTTGGAGGAGAAAGTGATTAGGAACAGTCAGCATGGATTCACCAAGGGCAAGTCATGTCTGACCAACCTGATTGCCTTTTATGATGATGACTGGCTCTGTGGATGTGGGGAGACCAGTGGATATGATATACCTTGACTTTAGTAAGGCTTTTGGTACAGTCTCCCACAACATTCTCACAAGCAAGCTAAGGAAGTATGGGTTGAATGAATGGATTTTTAAGGCAGGTAGAAAACTGGCTGGCTCATTGGGCTCGGAGGATAATAGTCAGTGGCTTTATGTTTACTTGGCAGTCAGTATCAAGTGGAGTACCCCAGGGGTTGGTCCTGGGGCCGGTTTTGTTCAATATTTTCATCAGTGACCTGACAGATAGGATGAAGGGCACCCTTAGCACGTTTGCAGATGACGGCAAGCTGGGAGGAGTAGTAGATATGCTGGAGGGTAGGGCTAGGATTCAGAAAGACTTCAACAAATTGGGGGATCGGACCAAAAGAAATCTTGTGGGGTGCGTCCAGACGAGCATGCACGTGCCTCTTGCCCCGTTGCAAACCTCTTTGAGATGGGGAAAGACACATGTGCCGGAACAAAAAAATGTTCCCTGCACTGCAAACTTGCAGCTCAGGGAGAAAATTAGACCGCCGGGGGTCTAAAAAAACCGAAGTTAAAAAGAAGCAGGGCAGCTGGAGGCTGGGTCCTCCACAGACATGCTCTGGTTGCCAGAGCGTCTCTGTGGTTGGCCCCTCGCTCTGGTGCTGAAGCAGCGTGCTTCAGCACCAAGGCTCCAGTGGTGGTAAGTAAGGGGTTGGGCGGAGT
>NW_005842347.1:707102-725718 GCF_000455745.1 Alligator sinensis | reverse complement strand
CAGCAGCTGGTGTGGGATGGGGCCTGGTGGGGCAGCAATTGGGGGGCTGGGGTGGGGCATGTGGGCATTGCGGGGGGGTGGTAGCCCCTGTGGGGGCCATTTGGCCCCTGTTGGGGGGGCTGTAGCCCCTATTTAGCCCCTGTTAGGGGGCCGTAGCCCCTGTGGGAGGGGAGCAAAATATATATTCCCATCAGTTTGCTGAGCTTTTGTCCAGTTTCATCGTGGAGACAGTCTCTCCTATTGTCTCTGGATAGTATATTCTTTGAAGCTTACTCTGGAGTTCATGGCTATCAAGACAAGCAGTGGCTTTTGGTTTGATTCAGATAGGTAAATGTATTCTGCGTGTTAGCAGTGCGTTGGGATTACTGACTGTTGGTGTAATGATTGCATCTTTATCTTTGTTTCACTGTCATCGCCGTAATTTGGAAGTCAAAGTTCATCTTTGTTCTTGAAAGGCTAAGGACCCTTAATAATTGTTCCAACTGTGCAGATTGATAGCTTCTGTTGGGTTTAAATCTCCGAGGGGGAAAAACGTTCAGCTGGTAAACTGCTCTATTGATGAGGTAACCATTGATTTTTTTTTTTTCTTTTTTCCACTATTGTTGGTACAGTGGCTCCCAAATATCATAGGAGGCATTCTTCTCACAGTAATGCTACCTTGTTATGTGCCTGAGCTGGACAGCTGGGTCTGGGTCAGGCACTGATTACATTGTAAATATTTTTTGAAAGCTTTATGCTTGCCTTTGATAAAGTCCTCATCAGGGTAGTCTAGATAAAAATATGCTCCCTGGGGAAAACTGTCTGATGATGCATACCATTTGGCATACGCTGAAGGGATCATTCTTTTTCTGGAAATGCTGTTTGAATTGGCAGTCAAGGTTATCCATGGCAGGCATGGCTTAGCAGTAGTATCCAGAGAAGGAAAACTTTTCCAAATTAAACTAAAGCAGTCTCTCACCCCTTCCCTCCCCACCAGAAACATGTCCTCTTCATAAAAACTTTTGATTACTACCAGCTTGCCAGAGTTGCAGTCTCTACCATAAGGAAAAGTAGGAGGTGTGTGTGTGTGTCTGTTGCCATGTACAGGCTATGTACAGGCATTATGTTTTTACTGGGAGAATTGCTGCTCTCCTAGTAGAAACTACAAGCATTCCAGGTATCCACCTGGTCTAGCACAAGTCTAGGTCTAGGAGGGGGTGGAGTAGCTGCTCTTTGCCCCCTCTGCTCCCCAAATCCCCAGAGTGGGTTCCTTGGTTTAAGGAGCAGGTGGGGGTGTTTGCTCCACTGCTCCCTCCTTTTGCTCACATTTCCGGTAATTGAGCGGAGGAGCAGCTACCCCTCTCTCTCTGTCCTCCTTCTCCCCAGTAGTAGGTGGGGAGTTGCAGGTTGATCACTTGTGCTGTTCCTGGTGATGAAATTTTCCCAGAAATTTCCACAAGTAGAAATGAAAGCCTGTTCAAGGTGTGTGTGTGTGTGTGTGTGTGTGTGTGTGTGCGCGCTTTCTAAATGTGATGCTGTAAAGTGCTAGGAAAACTTATATTGTTGAAAGTTTAGGGCTGACAGGGTGTTTTTAAGGTTAAAAAAAAAAAAAAAAAGCAAAGCATAAGTTTAAGCAACCATGATGATCCTTCCAAAATGTCAGGCAATAAAATCTTTAACGTTCCCCTTTGTTATATACAGAGGCCCCATCGTGGTCTAACCTGCCTGCACCATGACAAACTCTTGCAAATAATGGTTTGACAAGCAACATATTTTTCAAGTCCTCGGACAAATTGCACAAATGTCACTATGATCGACCCAAACTCATCCTGATTCTGTGCTGTAACTAGTATACGTTAGAGGGTCCAGAGAGATTAGAAGAACTTTTCAAAATATGTGACAAGAAATACGGATACTTTGTCCTATGAAGTAGTTTCTCCCTTCTGCAAATGTTCTGTGAGTAACAGGCAGCTGTGCCATATGCAGTAAGGTGGTTTCCCCAACTCGCAACAATTAAAATAGTATAGAATCCTACACCATCATGTATTTTATTCTCCATGCACTCAGTACTGACAGCTAATCTCTTATGACACTAATCGTCTCATGATGAGAGATGAAATAACTCACAGTAGCCCTTCTTCTCTTCACTCAGGGAGATAAATGCCATAACATGATGGCTGATCTTTGTTATGACACTAACCATTATATATTTAACAGAAATAGCAAAATCCCATTGACAGCTAACAAAAGAATTTTCTCTTTACACATGCTGTGAGAAGGCTGTATTTCCTTCGTTCAGGGAACATGACTTTTCATGTCTACTTTCAGAGCATTTTAAGCAGAAAAGTTGCATTGCGCTCTGAACACAGTGATGCAATATAACAACTCAGTGTTCTAAATGGGCTTGAAATCATTCTGTAATTTTGGAAGAAAAAAAATTCAAAACCTGAAGTCCCTGACTTTGTTATGCCAGCTCCTTCAGAAATTAAACCGTTTCTTCCTGAAGGAAAGAAGATGCATGGATTTCATTTTTTTTTTTTTTTTTTTTGTGAAGGGGATTATCTGATGCTTACGATATGCCCTGCGACACTGTCACAATAGGGTTTGGTACATTTAACCTTTTTTTGTTTGTTTTAAATATTTTGTACATGGGAAGGAGAGAGTCACTTGTTTTGTCCCAGTTTTATGATTATTTCTAGGCCTGTGCGAATATGGAAGTATTTGATTCGGATTTGCATTTGGCTGATTCGGAGGACAGTGATTTGATTCAGTGATTTGAATCACTGTCCCCATTCGATTTGGCCGAATCAGAGATTCGGTGCTAATTCGGATCAGCCAGGGAGAGGCAGGCAGTCAGGCAGGCTTCAGGCTCTCCTCCAGCTGTGCCTGCCTTTCCCTGAGTGGGGGGAGCTGCAAGAGAAGCCCCCATGGCTGCCCTGCCCTGCCCAGCCCCAGCCTCCTGGGACTTAGAGCCCCGCTCTTACCGGCTCTGGCATAAGGGCCTCTGGGGGCTTGTGGCAGAGCCATGGGGGGCAGCGGGGATCCCCGCCCCCCAGTGCCTGGCACTCGCATGGCAACTGCCTCATGGCTCAAGTGCAGCGTGGCTCAGCAGGGTGCCGTGCGCTGCTTGAGAGCTGGGGCAGCTCCGTGTGTCACCTGGAGCCCGGCACCGCTCAGCCCCAGTGGCCCCATCTCCCACACAGTGCATGGCACCCTGCTGAGCCATGCTGCACCTGCGCCATGGAGCAGCTGCTGCGCGGGTGCCAGGCTGGGGGGGGGGGCAATCCCCACTGCCCCATGCTGGGTGGGGGGAGGGGGGCTCTGCCACAAGCCCCCAAGAGGCCTTGATCTCCACTGCCAGAACTGGTGAGTGTGGGGCTTTTTTCCCCCCTCGGCTCTACCATGTGGCCCCAGAGCCCCCACAGCCAGTGCTATAGCCAATGAGTGTGGGGCTTTTTTAAATTATAATTATTTTTTTAATTGCTGGGGGGGTTTGGGGCTGGGGCTGGGCAGCCATTGGTAGTGGGGCCAGGTAGGAGGGAGTAGGGTCTGTGTGAGGGGGCTCTGCCAGGAGCCCCTAGAGCCCCCACAGCCCCTGCTGCATCTGGTGAGTGCGGGCCTTTTTTAAGTTCTGGGAGGCTGGGGCCGGGTGGGGGATGAAGCTGGATAGGGCAGCCATGGGGGCTTCTCCCATAGCTCCCCTAACCCAGGGAGAGGCAGGGATAGTCAGAGGAGCTGCCGGAGAACCTACAGCCACCTGGCTGTGCCTGCCTCTCCTTGGCCGATCCGAATCTCTCCAAATCTTTTCCGAATCGATTTGAAGGCTTCAGATTTGATTCGGACCTTTTAATGGGTCTCCTGATTTGATCTGGAGATTCGGCTGCTGAATTGGGCCTAATCTCCTCTGAATCAAATCGGCTACCGAAGCTTCGCACAGCCCTAGTTATTTCTCCCGACCTCTGGTGTTTCTCTCTAGTTCAGCCTAACGAGCATCTGATGAAGTGAATTTGGGTTCACAGAAGCTTGTGCTCTCTCTATATAATCTTAGTTACTTTATAAAGGGGCCTATCTATCCTGTCTTCTACCCACCAGATGCATACTTTGGTCATCCTTGCAAAGATAAAATTACCAGAGGCTTGTTCCTCTACAGAGTATGGCTTCACCTCTGTTTCTCTGTAGCTACTGATATGGGAGGAAGAGGGAAAATCCTGGATCTCTGAGGATAAAGCCTTCCCTATCAAGCAGAGCGTATAGCATAGCATGTAAATAGACTTTTCATCTAATCACCAGAATGTACTTTGCAAAGAAGAGAGAGTATGATTAGATGCCTTTTGCAGATCATAGAACCGAGGTGCAAAGAATCTAAGTGAAGTTTATAGCTTAGGATAAAACATATTCTTTTACTAATCCTGCTTTAGTGTTTCTTTTTTTCTCTCTTGAAATCTTAGGCATATATCTTTAGGACACTGTCTAACATGATAAGTTCTTGTCGCAGAACATTGGTAAGACAGCCGGCATAACTGTCTCCTCTTGTTAAATCTGGTACATTCAGAGAGTAGCCAGTAGGAATTTTGTTTCTCACACTGGAGTACCTCTTATATGTTACATTTGCCTGAGGATATGATGGAGGCTTTTAAAAACAAACTCACCCTCTCACTTTCTCTTTCTCTATTGATTTCAGAAGTCTTCCTCTTTATGTAGTTTGATTTCTTGCTCCGCTGAAACATCAGTAGTACAGCAAACCTTTTAGTGTCTCAGAGAAAATCTATATTAGCTTGCATTAGAATAATATAGCATGAAAAAATGAATATATTCAGGGTTTTGCATGCTGGATGTTTTTTCTTTCTGTTTTTTCATCCCTTGAGTAGTGATGAGTGTGTCCCTACTCTTTGTTTACATTCTTCCTCTCTATTATCTACACTGTAAATTAAAGGCAGCTGATGCCACATTTAGGGTGGAAAGGAACCATTTCAGTTGCCTGATTATGGTTGCTTTCTTCCCTTGCACAGGGAGGAGGCATTCATCTTTCTGCAGGAGATGGAGGCATTTCAGGATCTTGGCCAGTTTGACCTTGGTTTCACTGCAATTTTCATCCGTTCTCTTAATAGCGGGGCTACCTTTTGTTCCTTGTCCTCTCCATTATGAAATTGAGTCATAGCCTCAGGCTGTTTTGAGCTTACATACATGTAGTTCAGAGGCTAGAACTCCCAACCTTGTAGAAAAAACCCAAGGCTGTCCAACTGGTGGCCCATGAAGGGTTACATTGTGGCTCCTGGGCTCTCCTTTGGCCACTGTTGTCTCTATCACACCAGCTGCATCAGCAGTCAGTCTTCTCCAGCAGCTGTTTCCTGTCTCTGCCCCAAGTAGTGGGGCAGTGTGGTGTTGTGTGAGCAGCTGAGGGTGAGTCCAGGTTGCAAGGGGGAGGTGGGACACCCAGTGCTGTGGTGGCAGGAGGCCTGCTTGCCCACATGTTGAAGCAGGAAGAGAGGAATTTTGCCCATACAGTGCAGCAGCGGAGGAGCACGCAGTGTAGTGTGTGCCTGGGGGGGTGCCTGAATGTAGCAATGGAGGTGTGCATCCATGCAGTCTCTGTTTATGTGGTGCAGCTTCCATAGTGTGCAAGCCCCACTTATGTGGTTCCCATGGCACGCGGCCCCTGCAGGCTTAGAAGTTGGACAGTCCTGCTCTAATAGGCCTGTGTTACTTGAGTTAAAAGAGAATGTATATTAACTGTAAATAACAACAGAATGTATGTCCCTATAGCTGGGGCAGTAGGTATTCATTTTTCCCATAGTAGTGTTTAGCTTGGACCCCTGTGCCTGGGTGAAGTTCTGATATAGTTATGAGACGTTTAGGTGTCTATGGTAACAGGTCTCTCAGTACAGGATTGGGATCCTAATGATGGATCACTTAAAAGTGGTAAGATGGGAAATTTTCCTGTTACTACAGTGTAATAAGATAGGCTGACTGTTGCTATGAATTCATTATTCAGGGGGTGAAACATTTACTGTATATTAGAGGTATGCGAAGGTGGCTGTATTCGATTCGGATTTGGCCCGATTTGGGGGACAGTGATTCAATTTGTTGATTTGGATCACTGTCCCAGTTCAGTTCGGCCAAATCTGAATCTGAAGATTTGGTTCTGATTTGGAGAATCAGCAGTTCGGCCATAGATACGTTTTTATATGTTTTTCTACATACTTTGAGGGGCTAGGTGCGGCTCGTGAATGCTGAGATGGTGGGGTAGATGGAGCATCCCACAGGAGCTCGAGGGGGGGCCCCCCCATGTGTCAGGCAGCAGACCCTCTCCTGCATCCCCCTGGCTTGGCGATCGGCCATGGGGGGACCCCGGGTTCCTGCCCCAGACCCAGGAGGCACCAGTTGCTGAGGCATTCATGAGCCGCCTCGTACCTTGAGCTATATAGAAAAAACATATAAAGCTGTGTCTATGTTTGAATCATTGAATCTCTCCAAATTGAATCTGAGGCTTCCGATTTGATTCGGAGAGACAGTGGGTCTCTAGATTCAATTTGGATTCAGAGATTTGGTGGCCGAATCTCTGCCGAATCGAATCAGCGACTGAAGCATTGCGCAGCCCTACTATATATGTACTAATGTGAAGCCTGAGTGTAGTAGCCAGGACAAGATTTATGCCTATACTAGCTGATTTTGTACTACTTAAAGGAATGAAACAGTTTTGTATTGAATAGTAACTTTAGATTTGTTTGGAATTCTCAATGCGAGTATAATGCTTATTTCGAAGTTCCAAAGTATCCTTGCTGCCTCTTTCTCTGTTCAAATGTGACATATGATAAAGCAACATATAATGAATGACCCAGGTGTCCTAGTCACAAAACAAATATTTGACCAGCCCTATGTCAGAGTTCCATTCTCACTCTTAACCTTTACCAGCTATCTAAGAAGATGGGTAAGTCTTACTTGCTTAGGGAGATTAACGAAGCTGCTAAAATGGGGCAAGCAATAATAATGGGAGGCTTCAACTATCCTTCCATAGATTGCGTAAACACCTCATCAAGGTGAGATGTGGAGTTAATTTTGGCTGTAATAAATGACTTTTTTCTGGAACAACTCGTCTTAGAACCCACAAGAAGCAGTTCTAGACCTTATCCTGAGTAACACACAGGACTTTGTTCAAGAGGTATTTTTTGGTGCGTCGTGACCATAACAGAATCACATTCAACTTGTAGTTGGACTACAATGAAGTGGTAACAGGAGAAGTTTTAGAACAAATCATACATTTAAATAGTAATATTTTCAGGACCTTCTGGCAAAACACCTGAGACTTCTGAAGGAGCCCCAAGGTGAAATTGAAGAACTGTTGGCAATATTATGTAAACTGTAACGTATGGTTACCAACTGGTTTGTGCCAGATGTCTGGCAAGTTGCCAACATTACACACATCTTCAAAAAGAGTTCCAGAGGTGATCATGGGAACTGCGGCCCAGTGAGTCTCACTTCTATTCATGGCAAGTTAGTAGACTCTGTGGTAAAGAATAAATTCAGCAGTCACATTGACAAATATGATCTTCTGGGCAAGAGTCCATGTGGCTTTGGAAAGGGAAATCCTGCCTCACCAATCTAATGGCATTCTTTAAAGGTGTTAACAAGCACATGGACAGAGGGGATCCAGTTGACATGAATTTGGACTTTCAAAAACCTTTCAGCAAAGTTCCTCACCAAAGTCTTTAAAAAAAAAAAAAACTTGTGTTGCCACAGGAAATTAAGGGAAGGCACTTTCAGAGATCTAGAGCTCGTTAAGAGGTAGGAAGGAAAGGTTGGAGGTAAATGGTCACTTTTTAGGATGGAAGGAGGTCAAAAGTGGGGTCCCACAGGGATCTGTGCTGGGTCTAGTTTTATTCAACATTTTCATTGGTGAACTATAAATGGGGGTAAACAGTCAGATCTTCTTGGGTTTACAGATGATACCAGATCATTTTAGGTAGTAAAATCCCAAGGTGATGGAGAGGAGCAGTAGAAAGATCTTACCAGGCTAAGTGAGCTGGCAAAAAATGGCAGCGAACTTCAATATTGATAAGTATGAAGTAATACACCTGGGGGAAAATAACCTGTTATAACTACACAATGCTGGGGTCTGAACTAGCTGTTACAACTTAGGAAAGAGACCTTAGAGTCATTGTAGATAGTTCTCTAACATGTCATCTCAATATGCAGCAGTGGCCACAAAAGCCAGTAACATTTTGTGCATCATTTAAGAAGGGAATAGAAAACTAAATGGAGAACATCATCGTACCATTATACAAATCTGTGGTGCATCCACATCTTGAATACTGCATGCAGTTCTGTTCCCTGCATCTCAAGTACAATTTAGTAAAATTAGAAAAGGTACAGGGAAGGGCAACCAAAGTGATCTGGGGTACAGAGTAGTTGCCATACCAGGAGAAACTAAAAAGGATAGGACTCTTCAGTTTGGAAAGGAGAAGGCTGAAGAGGGGGGACATGATAGAAGTCTATAAAATTATGAAGGGGTTGAACCAAGTGAACAGGGAACCATTGTTCACCAAGTCCCAGAATACTAGAACTAAGGGGCACCCACTGAAATTAGTGGGAGATTGGTTTAAAACTGGAGACAGTATTTTTTTACGAGAGAGAGAGAGAGAATTAACTTGTGGAATTCATTGACATAGAAGGTAGTAGAGGCAGATAACAGTCAGGTTCAAAAAGGGACTAGAAAAATTTAGGGATGGTTGTTGCATTAATAGCTGTTGAGCAGAACAGTTAGAGTTCCTCTGGTCTCTCTAGGCCAACAATAGTGAATGGCAGGGAGGGTAATTAATAGAGGAGAGATCACTCTATATCTATCCAGTTCAGTGCTCTCTGTCTAGCATCTATTTCTGCCACTGTCAGGGACAGGATATTGGGTTAGATTGACCATTGGTCTGTCCCGGTGTAGCACTTCCTATGTCATCTGTCATCTGTTTCCTTCAGTTCAAAGTGAAGAAACTGTAATTTAAATATTTCTGTTAATTTGGATGGTGACTGGCAGGAACACAGACTTCCAGTAAGGCATGCCTTAAGTCATTTGGGCTTTATTGGTCAATACCATCTCCATCTGGAAACCACTATGCAGCAATGTAGCTCAAAAAGTTTGCATGTAATAGGTCAGTCAATTGTTAAAACTTTAATATACTTTTAAAAACTGATTTTGCTTTATATCTCTTGCTTTTATTATATCTTCATTCCATTGCTGGCTTTCCTACCATTTTTTTTCTTGCCTTTAATAATACATGAGTACTAAATTATTTTTTTCACAGCATAGACCACATCTTGAAAGAAAGTATCTCATGGACACATCCTTTCCCATTCTGAATTGTATAACGTCCCTATGGCAACCACAGTTGCTCACATGGAAAAGTCATATTAGGAAAAATGTTAATGTATTTTTAGCTTCTTTTAATGCAGTTTAGCAGCTGGAAATGAAGAGAGCTAGCATCATGTGACCCAGCAGCTTTCTGCAGACCATCAGCAAGCAAGTGCTCCATGAACCACCATTTGAGAACGGTTGCTAGATCCTGGTGTATCTTCTTTCATTGTCTTCATCTGCCATTATCATCTTTTTCTGCATCACATCCATTGCATCTGGGTTTTTTTTTTTGTTTTTTTTTTCATATGTTGTTTTCTTTAACTGCCTCTACCTTATTATCCTTCTCTCTCTCTCTCTCCCCTCTCTCCTTGCTTCTACCATTCTTAGTCTCAGGCCTTTACTCCCCCAAAGCCCCCTCTCCTCATTAGTTTACCCATTATGCATTTCAAGAGGGCCTTGAAATTTTACTAGGCAACTAGTGCCCAGAAGAATACATCCTTAACCAAAACCCAGTGATTTTTGAGAGGAATTGACTAGAAGTCAGTTTTTTCTGTCTGCCACATAGAACAAAGAAAACTGGAATTCCTATCAGGATGCTCTTCCTGTACTCTGCCTAGGACTCTCACTTCATTAATTAATTGACAGCTGCTTACAGTTTTTAATATTCTCTGATTGCAGAAGGGAACATTCTCTTTCTCTCTCTCTTGTTTTCCGTATCCATCCCAGTGCCCATTGGCTGTAAAGTGTGATTTGTGCCATTCAGTGCCTCTCCCAGGGTTTTAGTTGTTATGTGGGAGGGCTAGATAGTAACTCCTGTCCTCCTCCTCCTGTTCTTATTTGAGTTGTCTCTGCAGCAGCACAAATGCATAGCAGCAATAGTGAACTGTGCCTGATTTTTGTCAGATTAGCTTCTGTCCCCATCTGATTGTATTGTGGAAACTGACAAGACTGGTCAGTTTTCAGCGTGATGCAGGTGGGCACAGCTTTGAATAGCTGCAGAGCTGCTTGGTGGCCTAGGAAGACAGCACTGTATCAGTTTACAATGGCTTCATACCTAGAAGGAGGCTTTTTTGGTGAGTGTGATAGCTGGAAATTGCAGAAGTAGGTAACACTTTTTTGGGAAAGCTTCCTAGTTCCCAGAGAACGGTGCTAGGATGATTGACGGGTGCTAGGAATGCTGCATTTTTAGTTTGCACTGCTGGTTATCATTTGCAAACTATTGAGCAGGTTTGATTTCATGCAGAGAAAAGTAAGCATACATGCATAGGTACAGGGCGTACCCACAACAATGCCAACAAACCATGCCCACAAAAGCAGTGTTTGTTTCCTTTTGTCAGAGTCACTTAACTTGAGCTTCCCACTTAAACCATTGGGTTTGTGCATGCTGTACCTCACCTCCACAGTTAGGGTTTAATGTGAAGGGTCAAAAGTAGAGATGCAAAGTACAGATTGGCCTCCTGTGTCATTATTGGTAACACCTATGAATACTTTTGGGAAGGTCTGGTCTTTACACTTTCCAAGTCAATAGAGGTTGACCAAATTAAGGAAGCATCTTTGTGTCTCAGCATGGACTACTTTTACCCCTTTAAGGATTGTTTTGATGGTCAAAAGGGGATTTGTTAATTCTCCCTCCATTGTGATGATTCATTTTCATTTTTGTTTGTGGCTTAGCTGGAAGAACAAAGACTTCAGAGTTCAGCTGCTGCAAACCAATTTCTTCTTTCCTCACCAAGAAAATACGTTAGCATATATCCCAAGAACCAGTGTCAAGAAAAATCATATTTTGCCTGTCAGTAGTCTGACTTGTTCTTTGGACCTGATTATACAACTACTACTAGTCATTACCTGTAGATTCCTTTTAGAAGGTATGAATGTCAACTGATGTTGTGGGGGAGAGGAGAAAGAATTAAAACATATAAAGGCTTTTCTTTTGTGATCTTTGTTACAGTGTCTGACCAAAATGTGAGCAACGATATGAGGTTGTCCTGTTGTTTTACTTGTCTTAATCACAATTGCTTGTTCAGTTTGAATTCTTTAACATTACTTTGAAAAGTGTTAGAGAGAGGGAATTGTGTGTTGTTTTTATTTTGTAGGTGATTTCAGGGCAGGTGCATTTATTGGTTCAATCCATCCCTTAGTGGAGAAATACCCTAATAATCCTGTTGTGCATGTTGTGTTCTCTCCTAAAGTATGTACCCATTTTCCATAATGAGGAAATGTCAGTGGCCCTCACAACCGTGTGTCCAACTAGTTGTTTTCACTTTATTCTCATATCATACAACCGACATTAATTAAGCCTGTAGTTTTTTGCCTAGCATAAGAACTGCCTTGTTACTAGGCTTTGCTAAAATAATGTCCTTTGTTGAAAAGCTTCAGGCATAACGTTGCCCTCAGTTTCAGTAGTTTCTTCAAGATATCTTTGGTCTTCGTTAGGGTAAAAAACAAATATTTTTAAAACAAAAAATTGCTGCTCTGAAGGTTTAGACAAATAAAGTTACATTCATGGGACATATGAAACCACAGCCCACGCTGTGTGTCCAGCACTAAAACCAGTTCACACAATGGGCAATTGTTTGCTCCGGCACGCTCAGCTTTTCTAACGTATTCTGCATTTTAGTATGTCATTATACCCTGAATGTATTTGTTTTATACTGTGGTATTTAAAAGCTGCTTTGTGGGTTTAATTACAGTCTCTGTATACATATTGCTTTGTTGGCTTCATTTTTTTTTTTCTGGTCTGTGAAGACAGTCTTCCATATCCATGTGTCTGGCCATTGTTTCTACAACCAGTTCAGTGCAGCTTCCTCAGCACAAACTACCCTCCCTTTTCCTGCTTCCCAGGACAGGGGTGATTTCTGATGTTCTGTGTAGCTTTATTGTTTCCTCCCCACTGTCATCAAACTCACACTGTAATACATGGCACTTTTACTTCCTTTAAAGAGTAGGATGTGATGTCATAGAGAAGGGGACAGGGCTACCCAAATTTTCTCAATTCCAGGGAGGAGCTGCCCAGGTGTGCTGAGGGGCCTGTACTCAGGAAGAGAAACAGGGAATCCTCCACAGTGAGTAACCCCACTTTCAAGTGCACCCAGTTTCCTTCATAGCCGTGTCCAGTACAGTGTAGATTCCTCTTCTGTCCTTTCCAGTTTTACCCAGCCTGCCCTCTGGAGTGCTCCCAGTTCAGTTCAGTTCGGTTCCCTTCTTTCCCCTCCACTTCATTGTGCATTTATTTTACTTAGTCTCTTTTTATTGGCTCTCCTTTCTTTCTTTTTCCCCAAAGTTTTGTTTTTACATTTTTCCCTCTCATTTTCCTCTACATCTTTAGGCACATTGTCTTCTTTTTAGTGCACTTTTCTGACTTTTCATGAATGCTTTCTATTTTATTCCCTTTGTAATGATCCCTCTTCTAGTTTGCTCTGCCCCTTTTCATTATCATCCTGTTTCCTGTCCATTTCTACTTTTCCCCTTTCAGGTCACCTTTCTATTTTCTTTTCCTGCCAGGTCCAGTTTTACTCTTTCCTATTCATGTACACATTATTATAAGCCCAGTTCAGCTCCCAAATCTTTCTAGTGCAGCCCTCGCTTCTGCATTTTCCTTTTGTAGAACTGAAAGGTAAAGAGTAAGAAGCTGGTCTGTAACGGAAAACAGTGTGGGGCAAGGGAATTGGTAAATTGTGTTTTGAATTGGAAAGGGGAGAACAGGCAGCTAAACAGAATTGTCAAATGGCAAGAGACGGCTCAGGAGCTCAAGGAATTAACAGTGAATATGGAGGCTTTGGCTCTAGGTCATCTGCTTGAATTACAGCCCTGGCTAGTAGTGATTGAAAACGTTCACCATCTACTGTTCGGTAACTTATGTTACATGATTTGGTGTTACATCTCTAGTGCTTAGTGGGCAGGTGTCCATATCATGGTAGCTGCTATCACAATTGGCATAAATTGGTAAGCAGTAGAGAGAAGCTAAGGCTTGAATGAGTATGGAGATCACATGGATTTCTTAATTACCAGAGGCAGAAGTGAGAATTTATTACTGAGGTATGTTGGCAAGACACTGTGGGGAAGCTTGCATTGCCATTGCCTATATTGTACCTTTTTGTGTTGATAACGGATCCATTTCCAGGGCTGTCAATTTGGCACTTCATATGAGCAAAAGAATGGCAGAAGAGTTAACTGGCTAAAACTGAAAGGGGAAAAAGAGCAAGTGGAAAACTAGCACATTCCATACAAGTCGGTCTGAATTGGGAAGAGGAATGGGTTAATTTGCGCTTGATTGGAAAAGGCAAAGGAGTGGAAAACTGAGCTGAACTGGAAAACATACCGCACTCTAGCAAGTCATGTAGCATCTTGTGTGCTTCTGTGACTGTTTTGACCATTTTAAAATTTAATCCTTTTAAAAACAAAAAGCATTTAAAATTTGAAACCTATCGTGTCACTTCTGACCAAAGCTCATCCTTTGCATATGGACATTTTTAGCCCTTATTTTTATTCTTGAGGTCATATCAAAGTTTATGTACAGTACTTCAGTGACCTCAGACTGTTTTAAAGTGGTGAAGAAAAAATTACAATCTCCGTATCTCTTTTTTTCTTTTCCTGTCTCAAAGAAACTATATTGCTGAATTCCTAAAATAGGTTTCATATTTTAACTCTTTTTAGTTCATTTGAAAGAATTTTCCCATATGCTTCAGCATCCAGTCCACACAAACAGCAAGTAAATCTGGTTCTTGCTGCAGTTTCCTGGATTATATCTGGCCTTTCAACAGACAGAGGACTCCAATCTCAATACCACAGTTCCCTACCCTTCACAAATAACTAAATAAAAGTGCATGAAATCACAATCTTTCAAATTTACAGAATGACTTTGTCTTGTCATTTATATGTCTGTTGTTTCTTTTTAGGCATTGGAAAAACACCCCAACTCACCAATGACTGCAAAACAAATACTAGAAGTCATTCAGAAAGAAGGGTTAAAAGAAACAAGGTCAGTATTTATATGAATTCTTCGCCAATAATAACACATTTGTGAAAGTTGTGTACCCTTCTTGAAGCAATGGGTATAGGATAATTCATTATTCCATTACATTAGGTGGGATCATGAGCTGTAGATGATCTGGTCTGGACTTCTTAAATTATTTTAGTACTGATTTAAGTAATGGCACAGTGATTTTGATGTAGAAATAGGTTGCAGGTGTTAAAGCTTATGATGATGACCAGGTTAGAACTAATGGGAGTCCAAGGCTCATTGAAGCCAATAGCAGACTTTCTGTTCATTTTAGTGGGTTTTGGATAAGGTTGGTACACTGTACTTCAGACGGGCATACAGCTTCTCAGTCCTTAGTCACAGCAGACAGATTAATAGAAACAACATATTGGTTATGGGAGAAAGGTATCAATATTCTCCAGTTCAGGGTATCTTTTCCTTGGCTTCTGTTTGCTGGTAATATAATTTTCTATTTGAATAAATTGTTTTAATAGGTGTTGACCTCTGGCAGCAAACTGATGGAGGCATTCGCTTTTAGTTTAATTGTGCCCTTTAGCCTGGCACCTCAAATATAGGGCAGGCTTTACAGACAGGAATCCTAGAAGAGTAGTAACACGATATATCTGCTATTTCTGAATTTATTTTGGTGACCCAAAAAAAATTGCCTGAGGTACTATGCTGTATTTATTGCTGTTCAGAAGCATTTCCAAAGAAACAGAGGTAATAATGCAGTACAGAATCATTCACAATTCATAACATGCAGTTTACGGGTAAACCAGATGCGAGTGCATTGTAAGGTATAATAAAGTGTTTTGGTGGAGGAGTAAAAAGCAAGAGTGGATATAGCACAGTATACAAGTGGAGCTTTGATTTCCCTCTTTTCCCCCCTCCCAGCCCTAAGGCTCTCAAGTGTTATAGTTGCTGTTAAGAAGTCATTCAAAATATTTGTGTCAGTGTCAAGAAATGAGGAGAAAACCTCAGAAAATAAATGTCTGTGCATAAGCTTTCTGCCACGAGGATATGCATACAATAAACAAAACCTTGAAAAACAATTACCTGAAAGTTGTTTAGGATGCTCTTTTCCATTGCTGCAAATAAGCTACTGTTTCTTCTTGTATTTTTTGCCAACAATTCCAGTTGTGCTGTGTTATAATACCTTTTCTTAATTCTTATAATTCCTGTCTTCCCAGAATGTTGTTCAGAATGGGGTGCTGCATACTGTGTTTGGGCAAAGAGTGAAGCTAATTTATTAGAAATAATTATCCTGATCTTTCTATTTTGAAACTATTTTAGAATTTAAATAATACAAAAATATTGTTTCTGCTGCATATAAAGAATGTTGATGTTATTTTGGAGATCATGAAATGTTCTAGATCCACAATATTGGAGGCTACAATCCTCTATCTGCAATAGCCAACAGTGGAAATATCCCCATTATAGGATGACCCAAAGGTTATTAATTGCTAGTGGTGAGAAGGTGTAGATGTGTCCCCACACCATTATCTATGAAGATAGACAAGTAGTGGAGATTTTGTGAAGTATCATAATGTGTGTAATAGGCCACTGAGTAATTTCCATTTGTAATGACTTTGTTGTTTAATGACCTCCAGTTTAGCCTTAAAATTTCCTTTATTCTGTACCCTCTTCCATTTTTTACTGGTGATCTTTATGAGCAAAATTGTAACAATTCTAGATTAAGTTCTCTTGAAATTCTCCACTGTCCTGTTTAGAAGTGCACCAATACGTCGGTCCGATATCAGATCAGCACCGATTATAAAGAAAGTTGCCTGCATTGGAAATTGGCCTGATGTGGCTGATTAATGTGCTGGATAAATGGTTTGTGCATGCACGCAGTCGCAGTGCAGAACATAGGCGGCAAGGAGCACAGCCTGGTAGCTTGGAGACCTGCGTCCAGTTGGTAAGTCTGTTGTGGTGGAAGAGGAGAGGGGAGGGAAGGGGCATGGGGATGCAGATTAAGGCTCCCACAGTGGGGGAGGGAGTGGGGCTGGGGCAGGCACTACTCAGTTGGGGTGGGGCGGGTGTGGGACAGAGCTGTGGCTTGTGCCAGGGAGCGGAGGGCAGTTCCCGCTGCTGTGCACAACCCAGGAGGGCATTGGGGGAGGGGGGAGGGGGGTTGTGTCCTCCGGATCTGCGTGGGGCTGGGCAGGGGGGGGAGGGGGTGTGTGTCCTCCGGATCTGCGTGGGGCTGGGCAGGGTGGGCTGCAGGTGCGGGCTGGGGCTGGGGCAGTGCCGGGCTTTTCCTGGCAGGGGCTTGGCTGGGCTGTGCTCGGGGTGGGGCAGGTGGTGGCACTGGGAAGGAAGGCTGGGGTGGCTACAGTGAATTTTGGGGTGGCTGCAACCCCCACTGTATCCCTCTTCCCAGCGCTGCCATTGCTTGCCCTGAGTCCAGCCCAGCCCTCGCTGGGAAGAGCCCAGTGCAGCCCTAAGCAGCGGTAGGAGCTGCCCCCTCTTCCCATGCTCCCCGGATGAGCTGCTTGTGGCTCTGTCCCTCACCCTGCCCCTCCCCAGCCCCATTCCCTCCCTCAGTGCAGGGGCCTTGATCTGCCCCCTTATGCCCCTTCCTTTCTTTTCCCTCCCCCCCCGCCCCGCACCTCCTTCCATCACAGACTTACCAGCTGGACACTGCTTTTCAAGCTGCTGGGCTGGTATCAGAAATTGGATCAGTATTGGCTGAAATGCCCACTTAAAAATCGGCTATAAGTATCGGCCCCAAAAATTGCTATCGGTGCACCCCTAGTCCTGTTCAGTGTATAGCTGAACAGAACTGTTTGCTTTGGTCACTTTTAAAGTATGATGTGAAAGTAACTATACTTCTTGCTCTATGAGCAACTCAGAATTAATCACTTCTAGGTTTCTGTCAGCTTAATTGGGACTGTTGAGCTGCCCATTTTGGAAAGATACCATCAGACTTAAAAACTTTCATTTGTTTCTTGTTCCTATAAAGAGGTACAATTTCCTAACATTCTTTCTGCCTAAATCATTGAATGCAGCAGGGAGAAAATTAAAAAACAAAAATGGGTAGCACACGCCCAGCTACGTCTCAGAAATAAAAAAGAAAAAATCAACACAAGCTCTGATGGAGAGTACACTTACATAGATGTATATTGTGTTTGGGGTACACATTTCAGTTTTTGTTTTTGTTTTTTAAATATCTTTCCTGCTGCGACAATCAGTTGTAAAAAGATCATCATCTGGGCAATCCTCCTCTCAGTTCCGGGAAGGAAAAACAACTTTTAAGGTAAACAATTTTGGGACCTAAAAGGTTGAAGATTTTCATAGCCAAATTTAAAAAATATGTTTTGTGGACATACGTATGGGCTGTGGGCAGATGTAACTTTAAACTTTTAAAAGGGGAGGGGGGACCTGGAGCTCAGAAGTCTGCCTCTATTGTTCTGGTTCAGCTGTTAAGTCTGCCCTCTCCTGTAGTGGTATAAATGAGTTAAACCACTGTAACTTTAACACAGAATAAAACAAAGTTACAACAGTTTTGTCCCACTTACACTGCTATAGGAGCAGACAGACAGCTGTCAGAATATCTTATATCAATATAATTTAATACTAGTATAGCTCTAAAATCTGTTTACACCTTCAGTCTCCAAGGGCTGTTGCTTTGGAATTGCGTAATATTACTGAAATTTTCTCTTGACAGAGCAAGCGTAAAATAGGACCTGGTATCTCTGAGTCCTACCTGGAAAGAATCCCTTGCTAGGATGTAGATTATAGGATCAGAGGACTGGTAGGGCTGGAAGAGACCTCATGAGATCTAGTCCAGCCCCGTGTTCAAGGCAGGATCATACCTCCCTAAATCACCCAACCAAGTGCCTCTATAACCTGCTCTTGAAATGAAGGTATCAGTTGCAGCACATGGCAACTTTTAAACTGGATTGAAACCATCATGTTTTTTCACCTGGGCCCTTAAGTAGAGTCTGGCGATAGTAGCTTTTGGACAATAATGAGGTGAATCAAATTTGAATTGGTGATGACTGTTCCCTGTCCCCGTAACAGTTTTCATGACATTCCAACCTACTTCTTTCCTCTTAAAAATAAAAAATGCTTGTGTGTACTCAGAATAGTTAATTAGTAGTGTATCCGGTGGCACATATTTTAGTTGAATTCTCTATTTTCTGTCATGTTTCTTTAATTCCATCCCACTTAGCCTATTATAACCTGAAAGATGAATAGATGAACTTAAAAAGGGACATAAGGTTTGTTATAATTAAAATGAGACAAATACACAGTGATTTGGGGAGGAAATGTTTAAATTTTGACAGATAATGCAGTTATGATAATTATAG
>NW_005842347.1:692161-707054 GCF_000455745.1 Alligator sinensis | reverse complement strand
TGTAGGGAACATCAGCTTTGCATCCTTTAAGGCTGCAGATATTCAGGCATGAAAAAATATGTATTTGGTGATGACCTTGTACTTGAATATAGGTGCTTATTTTAGTAGGGAGCTAGAAAGATGGGGCAAAATTAATGTTCTGGTAACCATTCACAGTGCTGACTTCTAACTCGCAGTTAAATTTGTCCCCAGGTTTGTTTAGGGGGGGCTTCTATATTTTTTGGTTTTATACTCCTTTTTCTGTGTACCGGTCAGAATCCAGAAGGTTCATAGTTGGGAAGAACTCATGAGAAATCTTTGTGCAGAAGCCCTTGGGATGCTATCTACTTAAAGAGAATTATTATGGTAAATTGAGTAAAAAATGGATTTTGAAGAGAAGCAACTTGCTGAAAATGGACATCTTTTATTATTAAAAGAACTTACAGGGACTGAGGGGGAAAATTACCAGGAATCTACAAACTAGCAGTAAATGAAGGAAGAAGTTGGATGTTCTACCCATGAAGTCTACAGAAATGATGTAATGAAAAATACAGTTCTGCGTGATCTCAAAAATTGGAGGGGTTTTTGTTCACCTGTTTGCTGGAGATGATGACTCTTAGCTAAGTTGTGGGGTTTGCTTTTCAATGAGCTTGTCTACTAACTGTCTGATATATTTCATTTTCCCTCTGCCATTCCCCCAATTCTCTTTAGCTAGTTGGAGTTTCCAGAGGCCTTTGGCCCCTGTTAAGAGGCAGGTCCTGACTGCTCTACCCACCTGTAGACCTGTTCCAGTTAGGGGGTGAGAAGGTTCTTTATTCCTCTGTGACTGTATCTGACTACCTTTGCTTCGTACAGGTTTCCTAAGTTGATATGATTCATAGTAATTTCAGTGCTACCTATGGGTTTCTGAACAGCGATAGTGAAACTGATCTATAGCAACTTAATTCACTGTTTCTGTTTGAGAAAGCTGTGAACAGCAGTGAAGGCATTGGAGCTTTCAGTCTGCAGACTCAGGAAAATGTATTATGCTGTTTTATGGTTCATTCACATTTGGAAGGTTTTCATTAGATCCATAAAGGCTTGGAGCTTTTTCTTTCAAGTGAAAGCTTAAATTTTGCCAAAATTGATGGCTTAGACTCTCACACTCATGAAAAAGCTTAACTATTCTCTAAAGGGAAGTGAAGTTTCAAGTCCTGGCGTGTGTACACACCTTGGAGAATCTTCTAGGGTGCATTACATAAGTATACTGCACTGAATAAGTATATTTTCAGTGTTGAGGAAAATGAAAACCAATTGGGCTTCCCAAGGATGGAAAGGCTCTATAAGAATGAAAAAAAAAAAAGCACTTAAAGTAAGTGCTAAATGTGTCTTCAGTTTTCTGGTTCTAATGACTCGGTACTATTACTTTATTATTTTTTTAAAGAAAGGGGGTAGGGGGAGTGGGGAAGCTCCTAAATAAGACAAAAATATTATGAACCCACTGGCTTCCTCCATTTCCTATCTTTTTCTTCCATGATCTTTCTGGGGGTTGTTTTGCTTGCTTGTTACATTTGTGCTTATCTACTGACTTCTGCTTCCTTGAGCTGCAGTTTTTGTTAACCTATTCAGGAAAAGTGTAGAAGGTATTATAATGTCCAAAACTGTGTTTGGAGTACTTACCATGGATGACTTGCAGTACTCAACAGCACACGCTTACTTTCAACATTTTCACATAAACTGAATTTCTCCCACACTCACTCACACTCATGCATGTGCATATGTGTGCATGCATACTCTTACCTTCCAGCAGTGAACTTCTGCCCTAAAGAGCATGCTACTTTGTAGAAAGATACTTGCAGCCCAAGCAGAGAAAACAGTTCAGGCCCCAGGAAAAAGGAAGCAGAAGGCTGTGAGGTTCTGATTTCTACTCTGAAAATTTATTAGGAGTTATTTTAACGCGTGTTCTTTCTGTTTCATTACAAAAGGTGTCTCATAGTTGAATATGGTAGATAAAGAACACCATAAGCTCCACACCTGTAGAGTAACTGTTCATCTGAGAAAAGAAAGATAGTAATAACAGAATAATATATAGATTGACATTTTAAAGTGTATAATAGAAGGTGTAGATATGTTAGCAGCATTGTAACCTGGTGTTTTGCTGTTTCTTCCCATGCGGATCTTGAAATTGCAGTGCTTGGCCTCGCTCATTCTTATTCTAAGAGTTTTCAGGAGTATACCTATTTAAATTGTACCAATAACTTCTGATCTGACCTTATTTTTCCCTCATTCTTGGTTGGTAATGCTCAAAAATTCACCCCTGTTCTGTCTGGAAAAGATTGCAAGAAAAGTTACTCAACATGAGTTAAAAAGCGAACCAACTGTGAAAGCGGGTGGGAGGTGTTTAATTTTTAGAGTGCAGATTTAGGCCACAGACAGGTTCTCTGCTTACTTGCTGTCCTCCCCCACTGCGCACAGGACTCTGAACCCTGGGGCATGGCATAGTTGTCTTGTGGTTTTGGAATGTTTGACCTCAGTAGCTTCAAGGTCTTTTGTGTCCTGTGAATCTATTGAAGAAGTACAAAAAAAAAAAAAAATCCTATTCTCTACTTCTTCCTTTCAGTTTGACAGTATGAGTTCTGATGTGACTTCTCTTTCAATTCCTTTCCAGCTACCATAAGAAAGCCCCCCTTTTTGTCCTTCAAAATATAAGACTTGCCACAGTAGGTTAGACAAAATGTCCATTGAAGACATCCAGTATCCTCTTTGACAAGTGGCAGTTTGTTCACAGGAGTATGAAAAATAAAGCACGTATAGAGTGATCTATCACCTGTGCTACCCTACTAGTATTTTGCATTTTGGTGATGGTCTTTATGCAGCTGTTACTCTACAAGCCAAAGCCATGCTTTCTGCTTAGGCTCAGACATGTTCTGTTAATGATAAACTCTGTGTAGACCAACAAGAAATGGTTTGAGCCAGCAGTGACAAGCATTCTCCTACTTATCCTCCAAGGTGAGCATACCCCCTTCTGCTGTTAGACTGATATGGAGTCTTCTGAGCCTTAGAACTTAGACTTGGAACCAGAGAAAGACCATGATCATGTGCAAGATGTGCCTGCATAAATCCATTAGCGGATAATTAAATGAATAAGCTACCTGAGTCCACTTCTTCCTATTAAGTCAAGAAGGAAGTACCTGACTGTGCAATTTTGAGTCGTATATCAATAAATGAGAACCTCCCTGATTATCTTGAATAGTGTGTTTATTGGACACAAAAGTGAAACAGATGATCAACTGGAGTGTGGTATATTTTTTTCCTTCCACCTGTTCTGTGTATAGGAACCTGATATGTCTGAATGTGTTTTCCGTCTCTCTGGGCATGTCTACACGTCTCCCTGCGGTGATGTAGTGATGTGCTACATTGCCGTATGGCACGCTACGGTGTTGTAGCAGTCACGCAGGTCTACATGTGATCAGCAGCTACGTTGCCGTAGTGGCAGGCTCCCCAGTTTTAGTGTGCCACTATGGTGATGTAGCGGCAAAATCTAACCATGTGCTTCATGCACAGCACAGTAACCACCTGAACTGCTCCATGCTGTAGTACTTCCAAAAGGAAGTACTGAAACATGGCGCTGTAGCAATGTCACCATATGGTGACATGTAGATACACCCTTTAGCTCTCAAATGTCTTGATGCAGAGATTTTGGCCCAGGCGATTATATTTAATCTTCATTATTTTTGTTTCTGATTTCAGTTGCAATATTGCTGTTATATCCAACAGAAGTAGTTGCATCTTCTGGCTTACCTGATATACTGTTTGAAATGTCTGGTAGCTTCAAGTTCTCAGTCAGTTTCTCATCTTTTCTGGAGCACACATACCAAAATCAAGTCCCTTTTCATAGATTGTACTTGTGGAAAGTGTCCTTGTTTTGCTGATTAAAGAAAAATCACCTAGTTAAGTGGATCTCCTGGATTGAGTTTTAGTAACGATCAGTCCCAATCTTGGGTGCAAGATGAGCCAGGTAAAAGAGGACTCTCTCACCTTCACCACCCGACCCCCCAGGAAAAAGTTGCATTAGGATTCTCAAATTCAGACCTTTAATGAAGGCACAGATAGACCTGAGAAACTTACTGGAGCCTCAGTACAATACATGTGGATCACATCTTAGCAGTCTGTTTTCATGTGGCCAGTTAGTCTTTTGGCCTCTCAAGCATTTTGGATAAAATGGTTTTGCAAAATGGTTTTGGTACTTAATAGTCCAAGCCTCCTTAAAAGTTAAAGGGATATATGTTCCTAAATGAGAAGAATCATTTTGAAAGTTTTACCTCTTACCCATTTTACCATCATCCTTTGATCTTTCTGCCTCTCTCTTTTTAAGCCTTTGAGTTGTATATCCTTGGAGCTGATATATTTAAAAATCCTTTCCCAGTTGCTGTTTCTGCAAGTAGGGCAAATGAGCTAGCTGCCCAGGAAACTTTTATGCAGCAAAGGCAGTCAGATTTAGCCATGCAGAAATAAAGGGCACCTTACACGTGATGATGCTGTGCTCTGACACGTGCTAATTAGCACTCGGAGCAGACTTGATTAACTGAGTCTGCTGGAACCTGCTACTTAGTGCGCTCCAGCAGCTTCCACATCGTGTATTCAGTAGGCCTGTGTGGAGCAGCAAGTATTCGATTCTGATTCAGCCAATTCAGAGGGACAGCGATTCAGTTCAGTGACTTGAATCACTGTCCTGATTCGATTCAGCTGATTCAGATTCGGAGATTCGGCCATAAACTATAATGGGGAATCACTAAAATACCTATAACTTTGTCATTTTTTTGCCTCTTCGAATGAAAACAGCAGGGATGGTAGCCCCTTCTGTGGGCGTGAAGCCTGCCAAGCTTCAAGGAGATGGGTGCAGGGGTTTTTGTGAAAGCGTACCTCAAACTGTTGAAAGCAAAACTGGTATCAGTTGTGTGTGTTAAGCAGGAGTGGGATGAATGCAGCAGGGTTGGTAGCCCCTCATGCGGGCATGAGGCTTGCCAGGTTTCAGGCAGAGTGGTCCAGGGGTTTCTATGAAAGTGCGCATCAAGGTTCTGAAGCCAAATTTAAAAAAGCAAATGGGTGCGGAGTGGGGAGGGTGGCACTCGCTCCGTCTGCAGGTGGAGCTTGGGGAACCCCAGCAGTGGGAGGTTCACCGTCAGGAACACCAGCTGCTCTGCCAAACCAGGATCCAGGGAGGTGCGGTGGGGTGTCACTATATCCCCAGCAATGCTGAACATCCTCTCGCTTGGAACACTGGTCGGTGGACAGGACAGGTGTTGTCGGGCAACCGTGGCCACGTCCTGCCTCACCTGAGCTGTCTTTCTCCCCCTCTCAGTTTTTTCCATATATGGAAGATCACCCCATGCCCCTCACTCTTCTCAGTTTCTGTTTGCTGCAAGCCTTCTGAATCTCTCCAAATTGATTCAAAGGCTTCTGATTCGATTCGGACCTTGTAATGGGTCTCCCGATTCGATTAGGAGATTCAGCCGCCAAATCTCTTCCAAATCAAATTAGCTACCAAAACTTTGCACAAATCTAGTATTCAGCATCTCCATGATTCAAAATGGTGGCGGGGGCTTTAGTTAAAGCACCCCTGGTGCCATTTTGAATTACGGGACACTGAATACACGTGATGCTGTGGACGCTTTAATTAGAGTGTCTCTTGGCCACTATAATTAAAGTGCCCCTCCCTCCACCCTAGAGCATATGTATAGATTCCCAAAGATCCTTCTCATGCCTCTTGCTCCCAAGAGAGAGACTGCTGTAGCTCATATTCTTTTCCTTGGTGTGAGTGAATTGATGTTTATACCTCTGCTTTTGGCTCTTGGGTGCAGTGAGAAATTGGCTTTGGGTAACATCTTTACGTTCATTGTACACACATCTGCTATCTTGTCCTCTTGGAAATATTTTCTCAACTCTCCTCTTCCACAGTCAGGTAACAGAAAATTTGTTTCATGGATCATGATTAAGATGCTGGCAACTGTTTCCACTGCAGCTGACCACCCAAGGACTTTGTGCGTCCTTATTGTATTTATTTGTTGAACGCTCTCTGCCATTCTACCCTGCCCTGCTTTTCTTGTCTCTCTTCTGTCTTTTTAGCTCAAGCACGCTGAGATAGAGACAGTCATTTGTGGGACTTCTGTTCAGGCAAAATGGAACTTAGCCAGGGTATAACCTAGTGGGCCTGTTTGCACTGCAGTCCAAAAGACATGCCTCAGCTACCTTTAAATTCACTACCTGGAGTAATGATGGCTGTGTAGCCATGATGTCCCATAATTTGGGACAGGATAGCAACCTGAACCTAGGCAGCTTTGGTAGCCCACACTGTTATCAGTACCCAAGCTAGCCAGTTTAAAGCTAGGAATACTTAGGTGCACTTAGGAGTATCTATACAAATAGCAGTCCCTTCCTTTGGATTGAATTGAGGCTAGCAGCTCTGCTGGGGGACCCTGCTTCCATAGCTGCAGTGGTACCAGCAGATGGGGCTGCATCAGCTGTTCCAGCTGCCTTCACCCTGCAGATACAGCCTTTACCTATGACAGCTGCCACAGGAGAAGAGCTGCAGCTGTGCTCCCACCAGCTGTCAGGGAATCGGATGCATTCTCTCCCCTTTGGAAGCTGGGAGGGAGAGTGGAGCGCTGTGACAGCGGGCCAGAATGATGCAGCTTGGGTCTGAGGTTGGTTGGTGTTAGGACCTGGCTGCTACCACTGCTGTCATCACTACTGCATCCTTGTGCTGCCTAGGTGTGGCACAAGCAAAGTGCTCCCTGCTGCTTTGAAGCCCCCTACATCCAAGGGTCAGATCCAGTGGCTTCACATGTCAGATCTGGCCCACAGGCCATAGCCCTTCACTGTAAGAGACTGGGGGACCAAAAGACCTTATATAATGACAGAGATATATAACTGCCCACATTTTACATGTGGCACCACAAAACATAATACTTAAAGAAGTTCTTGTCTGAAACAGAAACTCTTTTTGTAATAGATCCACCACATTTGTAGCACTGCAGGCACCCTGAACATGCGCATGTAAGCTTTGTGTAGTGCTGTGCATTTATAATGTAACAAGTGTAACTTGTGAGTTGTGTCCAAAGCCTAAACTGATTTGTGGGTCACTGGCAGAGCTGTGAAGAAAGCCTGGTCTCAACTCCTAGTCCAGTAATTTAGCCACTAGACATTCCAGTGTACAGTTTGTAACTCTGTCTACTGTGTGCTTAGGTGAGTGTCCAACCACAGAAATCATCTATAGTTTTATTTATGAAGTGGAAAATAAAAGCAACAAAATAGTTATTCTCTCTTCAGTAGAAGATAATTTCCCAACAGTTAAAATGTTCTTCCCCTTTGGGCTGAATTATCAAATCATTTAAGCCTATGCTTACGTGCTGCTGTTGACCTAGGCTCTTGGAATGCTTGGTTCTCTTAATTAACATTATTAATTTCCTATTCCTTCTTTACCTTTATATTTGTTTGCACAGTTTCAGTCTTCCACTTACTCGTCAATACAATAGTTCTGTGTATATGGGCACAGTGACCTCTCCAACTTTTATGGGATTAATAAAAAAAACAAAGCAACATTATTTCCTAAATGGTGGGCAATAAAATTATAAACGTATTTGAAATCAAGAACTACCACTGGAAAGTGCTTCTGTGAAGACTAAGAAAATGGAAGTGCATGAGAAGCTAGTTTTCCTGGGTATAACTAACAAAACATATTTTCGTTTTTCTAGAATACTTTAGGTTTCCTTAACAGTGTGATTTTTTTCCGAGGCTGGCTAAAAATGTTGCTTAAATGCTTGAAGCCTGTTTAACGGGAAGATGTTCTATTTTGGTTACAAAGTGAAATTATAACACAGTTAGTGAAAGTTGATAAGGACTTTAAGCCAAGACATGCGTTTGCCATAATTGTAAACATAACAGTATTTAGCACTTTACAAAACTCTGTCCTTTCAAATATAAATGGAAAGAATGTTTTGACTTTGACGAAATGCCCATATGCATTGTTCTAGTGTAACTGCTGAAATTTGCTCTCTTACATTTTTTAACTTATGGGAGTTTGAACAGCTATGCTACAATTAATAATGCCTAAAAGTATAAAAATTGATAGTCTTATTTGTAAAAATTATCAAATATATGGTACAATAAAAATGTTTAGAGATAGGGGAAAAACTCAAGCAGCTTAATTTCAATCGTTTATACCTATTCACAAATTCAGAGTTCAGCATTTTTTTTCATATTGAAACATATAGGCTTAGCATTTGTTTTTGATAACTAATACAATAAAGGAAACCAGCTGAAATCATTCGTAACACTTATTAACATTGTTAGAATATTTTTGGGAGAAACCGAGAAGTAGCAATTAACTAGGGTTACCATATTTCCAGTTCCAAATAAGAGGACACCTGTCTGGGCAGGGGGAGAGCCCTTACTCCCAACCTGCAGCCCCCTGGCGCTGCCAGTGTCCTGCACTTACTCCTGACCCATAGCCTCCCACCTCCCCTGGTGTGCCCCTCACTGCCAAACCACAGCCCACATCCCTGCTGCTGCCCCTCACTCCCAACCCACAGTCCCCTTCCCCCAGGCCATGCTTGTATGCCTCATTCCCAACATGCAGCACCCCCTCCCCCCCAGCCCTGCTGGTGCCTCTCACTCCTGACCTGCAAACCCCTTATCATTGCTGGTTCCTCTCACTCCTGACCCACACCCCCACTGTTCCCTCCCCCACTCCACACCCCTGCCAACACACACACATGTGCACAGGCTCCCCTCTCCCCCGGACAGTCCCTAAGCCCTCCAACCCCTGCCCCCATACACTTACCTGCATCCAGCTGCCGGGGCTCCTCCCACCACCCTATCTGGCTGCATGCTGGCTGTGTGTATGTGCAGGTGCACACTGGTGCCCCCTGCCTTGAATCACCCTAAGCAGTTCCTTGCAGGCTAGAAGGCTGCCAGCCGGTAGGGGGAAACTTGCAGTTAAGAAGAAAATCTACATTTTTCTGCAGCAGATGGAAAACCTGGATCCCTGATAAACACGCATGATGCGAGGGCAAGCTGGGAAATGCAATTCCGCTAGCAAAATCCTGGACATTTGTTCCTATTTCAAAAAAACACTTGGGCAGACTTCAGAGGACTCAAAAAAGAGGACATTTCCGGGAAAACTCAGATGTATGGTAACCCTAATGTTGTGTCTTCACTAGTGTCTATGATACCTTACAGATTGGTGTAATCTACTAATTGATATGTTGTTTCCCCAGTTATCAAAATCATTTACAAAGATACGAAGCTTAGATTTACCAGGAATGCATGTAATGATCCATTATAAATTTTCATTTTATTCGATAACTTGCCAAATCTTAGTTTCCATTGTTAACCTGTTTTGGTATAGGGGGAATGTATACTATTTCCATATGTTGTGTTAATTGCATTGAAATTCATTTTAAAAGGAGAAAATTTTATCGGGATTCTTAAGGCAGCAGCGTTTCCTGGTCATAATTGTAACTTCTGGAACAGTTCACAATGAGAATCTTTGTTCTGTAGTTCTGTCTCTGTAATCAAACCAATAATTAATTGAAAAGAAAAAGAGTTTTGTGTAAGTATTTGAGATTTTGTATTTAGTTTTCACCTGCACTTCTTTTTCTTTTTGTATTCAACGGAATATTTTTTGTCACTTCTTTATGCATCGGCATAATCTATTTTTTAACTTTCAGAGCATGCCTGTATAGAATGTAAAGCAAGAAAAGATTGCAAAATTTCTCTGTGCTAGGCTTATGGCATAGGTCAGCAGTGCTTGTGGTAGACATTTCAAATGATAAAATAAAAAATAATAGAAACAATAAAAAGCAGTTAACATCCTGATATAGTAACTTTTTTCTTAGCTACTAAAATGGTAACTAAGGGAGAAAATTTACCACTTATGTAAAATCCATTTTGAGGCGAGCCATGTAGAAAGCTCCCATCATCTGCATGCAGTTTACATAAAATCAGTATTCGTCAATATGGATCACTTCATGATGTTTGTGTGCTAAAGCTGATAATCTTTTGATTGGCACCTATTCAAAGAAGGATCTGGCAAGCAAAAACGTTTTTCTATATTTGTAAATACAGTTCAATCAAACAATACTTGGGCTCATGAGTGTTTTCTGATCTGCAAAGATGTGAGGAGAGAGAGGAGTTTTTTTGAGAGACCGACTTTTAGTTATTTGCTTTAAAAGGGTAAAAGAGACAAAGTAGGATGCTTTTTCTCCTTTCAAGTGGGCTCTACTTTATTTGCAATTGGAGAGCAAGTATATAAAATCTAGTAGCTTTTCTTCTAGATGAAACCTGTAAAAAAACAACAACAAGCTTCTAGTAGTTGTATATCTGTTACTGCATAGCCACAATTACAGCTTTTACCTGTTTCATTACAGGGATATTTAAGATACTGCTGATATAAATTAATTTGTTACAGAGAATCTAACTAAGGCTTACCATTATATTAATTGGTTTTCTACAAGAGTGTGTTGCTTATTGTCATGTAGCTTATATAAATCTCAAGACAATTCATCTGTTCTGAAAATAACCACCATTGTGTTGTGCTACTTATGTTTCTTTCTTTCAGTTGTATTACCAATCCATCTCTTTAATAAACCATTAAAATACTTTAAATAGCTGAGCCAATTAAAAATGGAAGCACGTTGTGTTAAAAATGCTATCTCTCCTCTATAATTATCCCAAAGGGTGAATAGAAAAAGAGAGTAATACATATGGAGAAAAACAACTCTTGTGAAAAGGCTGGGAAAGTTGCTTACAAAACATAATGCAATTAAACAGTTTTTTAAAGGAATACTGAACTTTGGTCATATGATAAACTGATAGTATGCGAAAACTAGTCCAATTTCAAATTCATCATATATCTTAAAACAAGTTCTCCTACAAGTTCTTCTGTTTTTTTGTTTGTTTTTGATAGTGTAAAGTTGTAAACCTAACCAGGGACATCAACATAACATAGCATTGTTACTTGATGAGAATCCCTGTTGCATCAAGTGTAGTGGTGGTATTATGAGCAGAGAATAGCTGTTCCCAGTATTGCACTCAGTTTGATAAAGTTTTAGGGATCTAAGACATCTAAATATTGAGAATCATTTTGCTATAATCTGTTCCACAATATTACCCAGAAATAAAAGATTAGATGCAGTTTGCTGATTGCCAGTATCAAACTGTGATAATTTCTTGAGCATAGATTTTGAGAGGGCCAGCAACTTGCCCTTCCAAAAGGAGACATTGACAGCCACCAGTATTTAAATCCTTTCATCCTTTTTCATTCCTTTATCAGTCAAAAAGAAATAGATCCAAGTCACAGGTTGTGACCTGAAGGATCAATTATTAACAAAGGACCTCACTCAAACAGAAAGGAAGTAGTCCACTCTCAAACCATAGGAAGTAATGGTTTGCCCTTGACACCATTTAAAATTGTAAATGCCCAGCCTCCAAAGTGAATGTAGAAGCTAAATCGACAAATGTGACTACTTATTATCAGTTGAGCTGATATCCATCTATGGTAGTTCTACACAGATTGTGAGATTCTTTGACTTATAAATGATTTTTCATTGGAGATATCTGACATCCACATCAAGGCTAGCATGTTGTGTGCCTTCCTTAGCACAAGAAGCACAGTGGGGTGTTGGATACACCAGAACTTCCCCCAAACTTCTGGGATCTTTTAATGTATAATATGAATGTGTTACTTTCAGTTCTATTTTTGTATATTTTTGCTTTTCATATTTCGAAGCAAATAACAGCTATAGCACTGATTCCTCCCCCCACCCCCCAGTGCCCCAGAAGAAGGTGACCTTGTCCTGACTTGAGTGATGGACAACTGAAATTTTATTAACTTCAGATCTTTTATTTAGCAGTAGTAATTAAAGAATGGGACTTTGGTGCTTGCAGACTAATATCCTGAAGGGAAAAATCAGGAAAGCTGAGTTAACGTTCTTTTATTCCAGTCGGACTTTACACACAATTTCTTTTCCTTGTTCAATAACGCTGGGCTGTGAGGATCAATATCTTTGTAATTGATTTTTGCAGATATCCTGCTTCCATATCCACAGCATGTAATGTTCATGTTCAGCTTTCTTTGCCAGCAGCTACTACAGCGAAATAGGGACCTCCTAAGACTAGCTTTAAAGTGTTCGTGTGACAAATGTAGCCTTTCTTAACCTAGTAGCCAACTGCCCAATTTCCTTTATAAAGGTTTCGGAAGGGAGGATAAATACAGTTTTCTCCCTAATGGGTGAGGTTCCTATCTTCAACATCCTCAGCCCCAGGGAGATGGGAAGACATCTCCTACCCTGTCCATTCAGCTTGCCTTTACCAGTTCTGCTGGAGACGTATGCAATGATGCAATTGGAGATGACCTGAAGAACTACACCTGAATTCTGTTTTCATCCATATCCTCATCTATTGAAACCTCTGAACACCAAAACATTTACATTTTCCTCTGCAGTCCTGAAGGAGGATCTCCAGTCCTGCTCTGCTAATGAGAGTGAGCATGGACTTCCTGGATGGTGAGAGAAGGGGAGAAACCCATTTTCCTTTTTTGCCACTTGCAACGTTTCCTAGTTGTTGGAAGTAACTGCTGCTGTATACAGGGTTGACACTGGCTGTGGTTCTCTTCTAAGGTACATCGTTTAACTTGCTGTCACATTTTATTAACATTGAAAGTGAAGTTTCGCTATACTTCCTATGCTAGGTTCATAGGTCCAGCTTACCCCATTGGGCGATCTGGATGTATTTTCTAGTGTACATTGTTGGGCCCTGATCCCGTGAAATGTACTTAGCACATGCATGGCTTTAAACCCCCGAGTTAGTCTTTCTTGAAATAGATGGATTTCATCATATACTTATAGCTATATCTAATTTTTATGTATCATGTTAAGGCTGCGTTAGAACAAAGGACTCCACAAGTGTGGGCACTTGTACATGTGACTAGAGTTTAGTCCCCTAAATTGAAATGGTGGGTTTTTAATTGGAACAATTAAAAAAACACCTTGTCAATTTTAGGGGCTTCTGTCACTGTTACAGCAAGGGGCCTGATCCTTTTTTTTCTTCTTTTATTTTGTGGAGCCTGCCTGTGGCTGGGGGCGGAGCAAGCTGCCGGTGGGCCAAGCAGACCCTTAGGTGCGGGAGGCCCCGGTGCTTCCCTCTGTGGGGGCAGGGCTGCCTGGGTGTGCTGCTAGTGGTCGGGTGCTGCGCCAGTTTGGGCTCAGGGAAGAGTTGGATCAGGCTGGGTGCTGCCTCCAAGCAGGGGCAGTGCCTGTCCACTAGCCACCCACTCAGGCAGCTCTGTGGGGGGTGCCGCTGCCGCAGAGGGAAAGACCGGGGTCTACACAGCCCCTGGGCTGCAGGAGGCCCGGTCCTTCCCTCCATGGCAGCAGTGTGCTAGTGAGCCAGGAAAGCTCCAGCTTGGAGGCAGCACCCTGCCAGATCCAAATCTTCCCCAAGCCCACCCTCTGGAAATCTGCTGGGCGCTGCTCTATGGGCAGGCTCGGAGAAGAGCTGGATCCAGCTGGGTGCTGCCTCCAAACTGGGGCAGCCCCCAGCTTGCAAGCACCCTGCCTGGGGTGCACTGCCACTGCAGAGGGAAGGACTGGGCTCCCCTGAAGCTTAGGGGCTGCATGGCCCAGTGGCAGCTTGTTTGGGCAGGCTCTGCGGGGAAGGTGTGGGGGGAGGGAAGAAAGGGGTGAGAAGCCCGAGTTTTGTGTTTTGTTTTTTTTTCAGAGCCTGCCTGCTTGTTCATGGCTGGGGGCAAGTTGCTGGCAGGCCTGGAGCTGCAGGGGGCCCTGGTCCTTCCTTCCATGGCAGTGGTAACCCCTGGGGCTGCCTGGGTGGGTGGCTGGCGAATGGGTGGGTGCTGCCCCAGCTCAGAGGCAGCACCCAGCCCAATCCAACTTTTCTGTGAACCTGAGCTGGGGCAGCATCTGGCCTGCTAGCAGCCCGCCCAGGCAGACCCAGGCGGCGCTGCCCCCATGGAAGGAATGGCCGGGGCTGGCTGCAGCTCAGGGGCTGCTTGGCCTGCCTGCAGCTTGCCCTCAGCCGTGGGAGATATGAGCAGAATCCAAGGGGGGGGAGGCCCTCACTGCTTCTGCCTTCAGCCTGCCTCTCCTGTGGTGGCGGGTGGGAGGGTGAGCAAAGGGCTGCAACATTACAAATAGCTATGTTGCAAAAGTCAGTGTACACCCAGTGGGGGGGGCTATCTCTAAAGAGGAGTATACCTCCACTGCTCGGGCCTGTAGGGGGGCTGTTAGGAAAGCTAAGGTGCACATAGAGTTAGGACTAGCGTCCAAGATCAAAGATAATAAGTCCTTTTTCAAATATATAGGGAGGATGAAGAAAGCACCGGGGAATGTGGGGCCCCTGGAAGATGCGCTGGGCAATCTGGTGGTCGCGCCAGAGGAGAAGAAAGACCTCTTTAACAAGTTCTTCACCTCCATTTCTTGTGCAGGGACCAGGACTCCCCCACCGTGTTTCAAGATGGACTTGAGGGGAACGCCTCAAGACCTAAGGTTGAGGAGGACCGGGTTAGAGTGCTTCTGGAGGGGCTGGACGTGTTCATGTCAGCAGGTCCAGATGCTCTCCACCCCAGGGTGTTGAGGGAGCTAGCAGGGGTTATTGCTGGGCCCTTGGCACGGCTTTACGAGCACTCGTGGTGCTCGGGCCAGGTTCCAGAAGATTGGAAGATGGCCAATGTGGTCCCCATCTTTAAAAAAGGGAGGAGGGAGGATCCGGGCAACTATAGGCCTATCAGTCTTACCTCAATCCTGGGGAAACTCTTTGAGAAGATCATTAAGGAGCACATCTGTGATGGGCCAGCATTGGGGATGATGCTCAAGGGCAACCAGCACGGTTTCATTAGGGGCAGGTCATGTCAGACCAA
>NW_005842347.1:684682-691346 GCF_000455745.1 Alligator sinensis | reverse complement strand
AGGTTATGTGCCTCGGAGTTGTTAAGGCTCCGAGGGTTCGGAAATTAGGTCCCCCAGAGTTGTTGAAGCTCCGTGGGTTCGACAAAGTAAACCTCTGTTGCCCTCTTAAGGAAAAAGCTGGGTTCGAAGGGATCAGCAGCACTTAGAGATCCTCACGCTCCTTTCCCGAACTCCACGTGCTTTCTCTCTCTCCGACTTGGGCGGAAACTACCCAAGCCTTTTGTACGGCTAGCAAGCCAATAGCTAGCTGCCACGTGTGCCTATATTAAGACTGGCCAATAATGTGGTAGAAATCTCAATACAGATGGCGGGAACTTCCTTGTACCGTGCATCACCATAATGCAAAAGAAATGCACGATGCAAAGAAGGCTACAAAACTGGCGGGAAAAACTCCTGCACGCGGGTTCTTAATTGCAACAGAACACTCCACCGTGCAAAAGAGCTGCAATTTAGCGGGAACACAATTTAGCGATGCCGAAGCACACACAAACAAGAAAATCACAACTTTGGGTTGTGACAGTAAACAGCAGCACACTTACAAGATGGGAAACTCTCTTCTTGAGAGCACAGAGGCAGAAAGGGATCTTGGAGTCGTCAGTGACTCCAAAATGAACATGGGCCGACTGCGAGGTCATGGTCGGCAGGGCTAACTGGACCCTATCGTGCATCCACAGGTGCATCTTGAGTAGGGCCACGGAGGTGATCCTCCCCCTCTACACGACACTGGTCAGGCCACAGCTGGAGTACTGTGTTCAGTTCTGGACACCCCACTTCAAGAGGGATGTGGACAACATTGAGAGGGTCCAGAGGAGGGCCACCCGCATGATCCGGGGACAGCAGGGCAGACCCTACAATGAGAGGCTACGGGACCTGAACCTGTTCAGCCTTCACAAGAGAAGGCTGAGGGGGACCTTGTGGCCGTCTGTAAACTCACTAGGGGGGACCAGAAGGGTTTGAGGGAGACCTTGTTTCCCCTAGCGCCCCCCCGGGATAACAAGGAATAACGGCCACAAGTTGTTGGAGAGTAGGCTTAGATTAGACATCTGTAAGAACTACACAGTTAGGGTGGCTAGGATCTGGAACCGACTTCCAAGGGAAGTGATGCTGGCTCCTACCCTGGGGGTCTTTAAGAAGCGGCTCAATGCCTACCTGGCTGGGGGCACTTGAGCCCAGTTTCCCTCCTGCCCAGGCAGGGGATCGGACTTGAAGATCTACAAGGTCCCTTCCGACCCTAGTTCTATGATTCTGGGAAGCTAAACTACATGTGGATGTGGTTTTTGCAAAATAAACTCATTTAAATCGTAAAAAAACCCAACCCTGCACACATACAGCATGATGCAATTAAACTGCAAAAATGGGCAATTTTTGTCATGTGTATAAGTGCCCCGTCATTATTACCTTGGACAAAGTCCCAAAAAGAAAATAAAGATGCCTACCATGCAACCACCAAATGCTGTTGCCTGTTCTCTCAGTTTATAAACCTCTCATTTATTTATTTGGTTTTAAGGATAGGTAAAGGAATCAAAACGTTTATAGTTATCAGGTAACAAATGCAACGCAGTATCATCAAGTGTTAGGTAATGCACAATAACAGACATCTATAACTGTAAGCCAAAATAAATACTTAAGAAATAAAGAAAAAAACCCTGTTTTTTTAAAAGAATCCTATGAATTATATATTTGACAGATGCATATTGAGCAAACTTTGATGCAAGTATACATATATAGGTGCAGTCTACAGAAGTGCACGCAGGTTCAGGCTTTTAATTTTACCATAAATAACTAATAAAAAGATTAAGTAGATCCTTACTAAAGTATATACAGTATAATGGTTACCCTATAATGGCATTCCTTTAAAAGGAGTATTTAGAAACTGAACCTAATAACAAATGAAGTCTTAATTCCTGGATCAGAGTTGAGGCTGTGTTAGGACCAGATTTACTTTTCATGTTTCTTGGTCCCATTTAAATCAATGGGACTTGATTGTTGTTGACATGTAAGCTCATGATTTCTCCCCAGATGAAGTATATGCTTTTAAATTATGATGGCAGTTTGAGATTTATTATGTGTTTAACTATTCATTTCTTTCCTATTCAGCGCTTACATCTAGCAAATGATGTGATGGATAACACTGTTGTCACTTAAGAGTCTTAACTGGTTATGTAAGGAAGTTTCAAAATTGCCTTGACTTTAGTTTAATGCAGATGTTAAACTAAGCACTTAAATCTGCTGATCCTAGAATTAATAAACCACTCTAGGTCAGAAAAGAACAAAGAAGGGCTCATGATAACATAAAATGCAATTGCAATATCTGCAGCTGGGCTAAAGTAAAACATGAAGATTAAATAATCTGCCTAGTGCTTTCACAGAGTGGAAGAAAGAGGCTTCTGTAATGGAACCCAGCCAAGTATAACTATTTCAAAATAGTAGTTAGCTGTGCATATTCCAAAACAAGCAACATAGCTTCCATATTTAAAATGTGTTTTTGCCCAAAAGGGAATCTTAGCTTGAGTGAATATGTTAGGCCATGTATTACTTGATTTCTTTTCCCCTTAATTATGCAGTATATGCTGAAATGGCACAATACATATTTCTTCTAGTCTTTCCTTGTTGTTAGTAAAATAACAAGATTTGTAAACAAAAACATTTTAAAGACATGCTTGATTGTTAGGCTGCAAAACCTTAGCAGTTATATGTATTTGAATATATTGTTGATATAGTTTAATCTGATATAAGGTTCCATATTAGGATTTTTAAGGATAGATGCTTCATTTATAATAAAATTTCATTTTTTACATGTCAAAGAGTTATGAATTAAGGATAGAGAGAGAGTAAATTATTCCATAAATAAAGCTGGATTGGGAGAGTCCTATTACAGAGGAAGGAAGGGTGGTTGTTTCTACTTTCTAGTCTAATACATCACAAAATAGGATTTTTCTATACAACATTATTTTAAAGTAATTATACTTATTATGTAAATATTAAATGAAGATGCAGACTTAGGAGGGTATCTTCCTATACATCTTGTATTCCTTTCCCCCTAGCATGTAAAAATGTTGATTATATTTTAGAAATAAATATGACATTTTGAAAAAAAATAACTTGATATTCAGTGACAAAATTCAAAATCATTGCTCACTCGAAACAAACAAGTTAACTGAAAATAAAAGGCTAAGCAGAGAAATTTTTTTTAAATGGCTAAACCAAGGCAAAAGCTATTTTCCATCTCTTTTAAAGGTGGAATAAAGAATACTGTCTATGCAAAGGCTTTGAACAGAAGTAAGGGAAACAATAAGACCTAGCTAATCTTTTTAGCTTTAGCTAGTTGATTCAATATTACTTTTGAATGCTGGAGTACATTGACCTAACAAGTTAGCTGCTTTCTAAATGATTTATATAAACCTGCTGCATTGATATCCATTACTTTGTTCCCCATGATAACATTTTTCTGTGTTGTTGCAGATTTGGGGATTTTATTTTTTCCCTCAATATTATTGTTATTGCTGTGCATCCCATTGCTATTCTTCTCGCTATGGTGTTTATCCTCCTGGCCAAGACAGTTGAATGGGATTTCATTCAGAGTATATCAGTGACATATTCAACATGTCAGTCACTAATGGTACAGTAACATGGAACTGAAAGGGACCCACCTGAGTCACTGGGTACAGCCCCTTGTAATCTTGGCCAACTATATTATAGACATTAAGCCCAGAAGGATGTACAAGCACATCCACCCTATCCTCCTTGCCCTAGATACCATAACCACAAAGCACACCATCACAATAAATGTAGGATCTTTGCTAAAAAAAAAAAATCTAAAAAATTATACCATGCCACAGAAAGAGAGCAAGAGAGACCAAGGGTGGCATCAGTGCTTTGGGCCCATCCAGTGTCAGGGAATTCATTAGATAAAGTGTATCCAGGTCATCCTAGGAAGTGAGTCTTGCCCCCATGCATCAGAGGAAAGCAGCTCCTCTCTATTGGTCTTTGCCATTCTAATGTAAGGGAATATTCTTTCCTGACTTCTGCTTTAAGTGTGAGAGGAAGATCACACCAGCCAGGTATCTTTGGAGCTTCTCAGAGTAGCAGGCAGAACCAGTGAACCCTAGCCAATCTTTGAAGCATCAGACTAAAATCAGCCTGCCCCCCACAAGCCAAACTACACTTTCAGAGGAGAAAGAAATCTTCCAAAATGCTACAGATTATCAGCAGAAGCTCTGAAGCATGAGATTAATGAAATACAATATGATTAAATGCAATATAAATACAGTGCAAGATGTATCCCAGGCACTCTGAAAGCTCAAGAGGAAGGAGGATTAACAAAAGAAGGAAACCTCTTCTAGACAGGGGCTGTTAGAGCTACCCAGCCCAGCCCTTTTCACTTGCACACAAACTGCAGAATTTCCTGCCATCTAAACTAACAGTATCCTTGGAGAGGCATTGAATTTGTCTCAAGAGCACTGAGGTGTTGCCATCCTACCACTGCCATGACAAAAACTGCTATAATGCTCAACCTCCCCCTACTGCCAGGAAGCCACATGTCACCTCAAGACTATTTTCTCTAGCATCAGCATCTGCTATTATATCCTTCCTGCACTATGAGGAAAGTCAAGAAGCGCCACATGCAAACAGCTTGCAAATAGCGATCAGATTTTCTTTCAACCCCTATAGCTTTATGTCATTGAACACTCAGGTCACCTTAGATCTAAAAACAAAACAGAAAATTATATCACATTTGGAAAAGTCTGCAAATATTTAATAAATTGCTTTGTGTGGAGGAAGAAGAACATATTAATAGGAGCAAATTTAATTTGTATTTTCCTTGCTTCTCCTCCCCCACACCTTCCTCCACTGTCCCAGTTGCTTGGTGCCTATGTTTTTTGTTACTAATGGCATTACCATGAAAGCGTCTTTGTTCCTTAGTTTGTATGTTTCTACTGATATTTTTTTCTTCTCATTTGAAATTCGTCTTATCTTCTTGGCCTCATCTTTGCTGTGACTTCAGAAACACAGCATTTGAGGAATAAAGTACAGAATAGATGAACTGCTGAAGAACAAAGATCCCATTTGTGCTATTAAATATTGTTTGTACAGAGGAAAGGGTGGCATCAGGTGAGGGGAATTCAGTCACCGAGGTCAGAATTGTTTCCAAACAAAATGTATTTCAAAGTTTTTAATGAACAAATCCTATATCTACTGCTATAAGGAGAACTGTGCTAGACTGCTGCTAGCAGCAAGGTCCAGTTTAAGTGGATGAAGCTATTCGGACATTGTTTGGGTTTCCATTTAGGCAAGGCCCTAAGAAGTCACCTTTGCTAAGTAGAACAGTAACTTTTTCACATTATTGTAATACCTCTGATTTCTTGATACTGGACGGATGTAGTGCAGAGAAAGTTGAATTATGCTTGCAATGTCTAAGCAGGTGGGAAATGGGGAGAGACCAGGTACCAGTTTGGGCACCAAGTTTGGGGGTATGTGGAAACATAGGTGCTGTTGTGTTGCTGGCCCCTGTGCTGCTACTGTGACTCAGGGTGCAGCAGTGCCCAGGTATGCCTCTGGGAATATGACTGAAAGAAAAATTTCCTTAGAAATTTAAAGTGGGAATCATAAATTGTCTTACCAGTTCAGAAGCATATGTTTGAAATGCCATTGATATAACAGGTTCAAACATGCCAGTGTCTGGCACTCGTCAGTTTTAACAGACAAGATTAAAGTAATAAAACAAACTGTTTGGGATCAGCTAAATATATTGAAATTTGATGCCGTGGAATCAGCAACATTATTTTTTGTACAGTGCGTTTAAAGTGGCCTTATCAACATAATTCAGTTTTTGTATAAAGTAATCTTTCCATTAGTAAAGCCATCAATTGTATATCACAGTCTAGTGATCAGACTGATAATTACTTACTCAAGGTTTAAAAACTTTTGAAAAGAGAAAATTCTTCTGTCATACAACATTTTCACACTAAGCAATTTCTAATTATAGTGTTGCACTAAATAGTGTTCTTGGAATAATTAAAAAATGGCTAGATATTGGAACAACTTCACAACACTTTATTTTCCTTTTCCTGAAACACTTTTATCTTTCTAATCTAATTACAATAATTTAGGAATGTGTACAGAGTTTTTGGGCTGCAGATAAGAGTGAAGAGAACTGATCTACGCTTTTCCACTTATAGGAATTTCTCATCTCCCTGATTTAATTTTACTTATGTTTTGCATTTGTTTTGGCAGTTGTTCTGAATTGAAAAAAATATATTTTTAGAGAAGTCATAAAAAGGGGGAGGGGTCAAAATCTCTAGAACTGTAAAAAGGTACAACTACAATAATTTAAGCCTGGTAAACACACAACAAACTTTACTGGTGTAGCGTCATTGGTCATAAGTGAGCTGAGGTGTGATTTGTGACTGACAGTGGTCCTGAGAAAAGTGTCTAGATAGGGCTACAAGCAGGACTAGACAAGCTACATCATCAAAACCACAAAAGAATAAGCTCTCTTATGGTAGGAACAGGGGTGGAGGTGTAATATACCCTTGTAAGCTATACCAGCAAAACCTTCAAAGGGTAGATGGCCTATACTGGACTTGTATGGATTTTCACTGCCAGATAAATTTGCCCTTTTCTGTATGTGTGACAGTAGCCATTTTCAGAGATAAAATGGGCT
>NW_005842347.1:678281-684651 GCF_000455745.1 Alligator sinensis | reverse complement strand
TGCTGCTGTTAGGTACCAAAGTTGGTCAGCCTACTACTAAAATTCAGGTCCTTGTGGATCTCTATGAAGAGCACAGTTCTTTTTCTAATCTCTGATAATATTTTTTCTTAGTCTTCCTTTTTGGTTAGCTAGTCTAATGTTGACATGTCTGCACGCACACACACGCACAATTAGAGAAAGAAAAGGTCACGGTGTACCATTTCCAAAAACAATTCAAAGAAGTTTGTGTGGTAGGAGTTACTTACATAACCAAATTAAACAGGAAAGTTTGGGATAACTTTTCAGAGCTCCCTGTGGAATGATTTACATTCTAGAGAAGAAGAGCATTAAAGTAATGCTAACTATATATAGTTCAATGTGGTTATTTTACTTTCAAACTTTCTTTAAGAAAAATTATATGCAAGTGATATTCAGCTCAAGGATGAGATTTGGAGAAATTTATTTTTTATCTCTCACCCTTATAAATGGCAGTACTTAGATTGAAATGAATACATTTCTGGTTTTTGCCCAGTAGCTGTTTCACATTTTAAACAAATATATTTTAAAACTGCATGCCTGTGAAGTTTGATTCTAAAATAAGACATAAGTAACTCTCAAAACTATAATGTCTCAAGTAAAAGGAATTGTTTTAGTGGTCCTGAGGGAAACCTCCTTTTGTGACTCTTACCTCTTCTCCCTTTTCTGTGGCAGGAATTCATCAATTGATTTTCTGTTACATTTTGTCCTTCGTACTGGCCCTGAACACTGGAGCAAAAATCAAATGCTAGATTTGCTAATAAGTGAAATCAGTTGAAGTTATTAATAAGTCCAATTATAATTGAAACAGAAAAGCGAAATCATAACGTCTTGTTTTATAAAGGAAATAACCATTACCATCACAAAGTCCTTATACTGTTTTACTAACTTAAGTATTTGTTGCCAAAAAAATCTAATACCAGGTCTTGATTTAATATAAATAAGAAGAAAGTCTTATGTCTTGCATCACCTTAGCTAATGATTGTTCTGATCACCTTTAACATATGCTGAATTCTTGCTTGTTCAGTGTCTCTCTAAAAAAAATGTTTTAGTGATAATTTCAAAAGACTTTTAAACAAATTTTGCCAGTGCATTTATATGTGCACTAATGAGCTTTTCCTAATGCACATTGAATTTAGTACCTCCAGTGTGAGGTACTAAATTAATGGTTGTTAGGTTGTGGTAATGCGCAGTAGCACAAGCGCACGCTTTTTAAGTGATGCTTAATGTGCAGTAACTTATTTTACTGCGCATTATTATAATAGCATGTTTTTTATGTGCCACTTTAATGTGCATTAATAAAGAATACTGCACATTTAAAATGCATGTGTAGACGCACCTTTATTTCATAAATGTTTATTTTAAGAATATTTTATACTTATTTACTGATTTTGCATTATTTCTGTATTCCATTTAATATATCTAGTGTAAGCAAAGAGAGGTAATAGCTGATGTTAGTCTGAAGTCAGGCAGAAGGTGGAGCAGAGGAGCACTTTGCAGACACAGAGACACAGCTCTGATTCAGTTACTCTGTAAGGTGCACCTCTGCCCTGCCTAACGTAAGGGAGAAGATTCCTCAGAATGAAAATGAGTTTACAACGTGTCTCGTCTTTAGGAGGTTTTTCCTTGGTACTCCTCCTTAAATGTTACTGAATAACATACAGCATAAAAATATTTTGTAAACTCTATTCTTATTTCCTGTGTGGTCAAGACATACTTGTTGCCATATGTGAATGTTATTTAAAGATGTATCCTAATGCTGCATGTTTGAGAACCTTTCAACATTAAAAATATGCAGTATAATTTATTAAGCAGAGTGTCCGACAAAGGGATACTGATTATCAGTAAAATAAGTAAATAAAAACCAAAGATTTGTAAATGTTACTAAAACATAATCTTTTCTGTCTATACAAAATCCCATCATGACATTTGAATGTTATATATTTGCATCCTCTTCCTAATTTAGCCACCCACATTATTGTTGGCATCCTGTTGAAAAGCAAAAGAAATTTTGTTCATACTATACTTCCATATGAAAAGGTTTTTCTTTGTTCAGAGAAATAGCTTCACGTTTCAGGCTAAAGATTGATATCAGCAGTGCTTGGTGTTCAAGCTGGTATGGCTTTTTTGTTGGGGGAGGATGGAGGTGGGTTTTTTGCATTTTTTATCAAAAAAGGCAAAGAAAGTGAGATCAAAGAAATGAGTTGTGCTCTTGGAGTACAAGATGGTGATGGTCTTCAGTTTCAGTTCCGGCAGCAGTGCGGGAGTCACTTCATGTCTCCTCATAATCTACTGAATTCCTTCTAAATTCTTCATTCCACAGGTGTTAACAACCCTTGCTCCTTTTTAATGGTTCCATCAATCAAGGTCTTAGCAGGTAGATTATAATGAGCCATGAAGTCAATGTCTGTATTTATTTCCTAATTTTTAGTGTCCAGTAAGCTTGCATGTTTTTTGTCCCAGGTCTATCTTTTGAAAGTGCTTTGTAAATTTCCCTTGAGCACAAGGATAATGAGGTCAGAAAGGGAGAGGTAGTTCTGTGAAGAGTTCTTCCATCCATGTTTGTGTGCATCTGTGGTTTATCTTTTTTTCTGTGATCGTTAGTTCTGGTGCGTAGTTACTAGTAGCTGCTTATATAACAGTATAGCTTCAACAGAAAATCCAAGTGTAGTTCTAAACTATAGACTGAATTGAGCAGTTGCCAGGTGTAAACCTTTTAACCAAAGGAGGCAACACTGTTGTAGACTGTGAGCTAATCAAGATGCTTGCCCTTCCCATAGCCATCTGTCTTTCCCCAGTTCAGGTTCAGGCTGCTGCTCTTCATTCATGAATAATTTTACTCAGATACAGTCTCTACTCCTCCAAACATTCCTGCCTAGGCGTATGCATCGAAGTTTTGGGCAGCCTTCATGCATACAGTACGATCCAGGAGGATTGACGGTTGCCACTTATTCAGATACAGAACTATCGTAATAGCGTTTTAACTGTATATATTGTATATTCTATGCAGCTATATGTTGTATGATTTTATATCAACTGCATGTTGTTGATATTTGTGTCTATGTCATCTCACCGTATAATTTAGTATAGTTTCCTATTACTGTTTGTTGGGTGTGTCCCTCAGAGAAGAGCTCTCATAATTTTTGTTCACTCTCTCACCTCTAAGAGTATTGCTGAATGCTGCAGAGAGGTCCAGGATGATGAAACTAAATGTCTCCTCTCAATCCATTACTAGTAGAAGCATCAGTAGTGCTACTAAATCAGCTTTGGTTCCTCATATTTGCCAGAATCCAGAATGGACTGAAACCAGAATGCTAGTTTCAGTTGCAAAGTCTGCACTTAATTTTCGGTGAGCTTTTCTGAGCAGCTATTCAGGAATGAATAGAAGAGCCACCCATATGATCAGAGACTTGCAAGGCATCCATATGAGGAGACTGGGGGACTTGGGCCTCTTCAGCCTAAAAAAGAAATGGCTGAGAGGGGACTTGGTAGCAGCTTATCACCACATCAGGGGAATACATCAAGGGCTTGCTGAACAACTGTTCATAAGGGCACCCTTGGGGAAAACCAGGAGTAGTGGCTGCATATTCCTGGAGGACTGTTTTAGGCTTACCTCTAGGAAAAACTTCTTCACAGTCAGGGTGTCCAGACTGTGGAATAAACTTCCTCCAGAGGTGGTGCAGTCACCTACCTTGGAGATCTTCAAGAGGAGACTGGATGGTCACCTTGCTGGGGTCACCTGACCCCAGTTGTTTTTCCTGCCTAGTGCAGGGGGCTGGACCCGATGATCTTGCAATGTCCCTTCCAGCCCCTTACAATCTATGAATTTATCTATTAATGGAGGTTTGACAGCCTGGGGTTTTTAGCTAGAACTGTTGCTTCCAAGGTTAACTGCTTCGGTATCATTCAGACTATTTTATGTTTGAAAGAAGGAAGATTATTTTTTTTAATGGTGTATTGGTTATTTCAGTTAAGTTGTATGACCCTCTCTCACAAGCTAGGAAGGACAAGGATTGAATTCTCGTATCTTGGGTATAAAAACTTCTTGGTGAGTTAATATACTAAGTTCAGATGGAATGGATTTGTGCTCTTTAAGATGTCCCCAAAGTCAGTGAAATTAATAATTAGTTCTTTTCAGTGCTTGGTCCTCAGATTTTTTGCTTGTGCTAGGTAACTAGATTTAATGAGTTTGTCACTTTGTATAGCTCTTTTGGGTGGAATCGGGCAGTTTCATTGTATACTGATAAAAGGGCTTTCTTGGTCTATAATACAGCTCCAGAATAGACTTAAAGGAATTTATGACATCCTGTCTATATCAACCTTTGTTTTACAGCTCTTGAGTTTCTCTCCTCCTTTCATCTGACACTGTGTCAGAAAACGAAGAAAATGTGTGGGTATCAGGCGATGGGGGATGGAGGAGTGTTTTGTGTCTTTGTGTCAGTGGTTTACCAAGTCATGACTTCTCAGCCTTTGGGAGGAGTTGTCCTTTAGCTTGAAACTTGGAGACCAGAAGTCTTTCTGGTTGATACAGGTTCTTGCTAATGTTTCTTGCTTCCTGATGAAGTCCTTCATGAGGTGATGTTGGTTTGAGAGGGTGGCTGTGTTTGACATCCTTGGTCTTGACGTCTAGGCTGAAAACCAGGTACATGGGTTGGATCAAAAATAAACTGTAAAAGTCCTGGGGTGGGGCAAATTAGGAGGTAATTTAGGGGCAATTTATGGCCTGTGTGATAAATGAGTTAATATCTCCCAAGTTGACAAATTAAGGGTACTTCACAGCCATCGCTGACAAGATATCACCAGCAAACATTTTATTCATCCTTTAATCTTGGATGACCTATAAATGTTCATAAAATCAGGGTTAGTTTTGACAGAATGGATAAAAATAAATTAAAAATAAAAAACAAGTTTTTTGATCTTGTTTAAGTGCAGTAGTCTTTTAAAAAAATAAGCTGATTTAAAATGAAGTATAAAATTGTGACAATTGATAAACTCTAAACTTTAGTGTCATCTATGTAGTTGTAGAGATTAATAATACTCAAACAATACACATGTGCTGCAGAAGTTTTAAAGACCTCATCAGTCACTAGTTAAGCATGAAATTCATATTCAGTAGTGCCTCAATTATAGATGCAGAGCAGGCTACTGTCTGTCGATATACTGTAGTCTGTATGAGTAAAGTGTGCTACTTTTTATTATGACCAGTTTGCTTATATTTGTGGGTAACTCCCCCACCCAAAAAATCCATGAAAACTGTTAAAAGAATATGTTATGTAAGTTATTCATATGTCATAGCATCTGCAATACCTACATCGTGAAGTTATGCCTCCTGCTACATTTACTTGCTTAATCTGAAGCTTTTCATTAGTGGCAAATGATACTGAAGCACTTTTCCCTTAAGGGATCATTATAAGTGTAGCTGTTAAATGATGGTGGTAGACAAGCAAAGGTGTTTAACAAAGGTGTTAAAATCAGACTTTTTAGTAAATGTGCTTGCAGACAAGGTTCTGTTGCTTTGCCCAGTATTTTGAGGGTTCAGGGTCTGTCACTAAGAAGCACTCTTATGTAGTTTTTTTGCTTAGTTTAAAATGTTTGCCTCTTTTTAAGGTTGTTGGCCAATCCTTGAGGAAAGGAGGGGCAGTAACTTATGCTGAATACTATGGGATAAGGGTATGATACAAAGTTCCTTGAAATCAATAATAATCTTTCCATTGAGCTCATCACACTTTGGATCAGACATTGTGGGCATGTCTACCCGAGACTATAGCGATGCACTCCCTCGCTATAGCGCGTCTTTACAGCAATGTAGTGGCTAAAAATAACCTTGTGCAAGGTGCAATAATGGCCATTACTGTGCTGTCATTAATTGATGGTGCAGTAACAATGGCACTGTAGGGGCAGTTGTAGATGCGCCTTGTGTGTATTTCTTTACAATGGGCAAGCAACACATTTACTTAAAGCTGTTCCCATCATTTCTGGCCGCTGTACGTATTGAAATATATTGTTACGTTTATACCATTCTTAATCCTGTACAGAATTTAAGTCCTACTAAGATGTGACTTTGTATTGGTTCTAGGAATTGGACTATAGAGCTTTTTACTTGTTGTTTCTGGCAGCGGTCAAAGTTGTTGCTGTTTGTGGCTAATTTGTGGCCTGTGTAAAAGGAGTAGGTGATTTATTTATTTTTTTGGTACCATTTACAGTAGTCAGATAACCACATTACAAAAATCACTATCATCTTTGGAACAAATTGGTATCTTGCTGCCTAGGTGAAGAGAAGTAAACAATGAATGTGGAGGCTGAATTACTTTACTTCTAGTGAGTGGTTTTCAGGCTTCTGGAGTTGAGTTTCCTT
>NW_005842347.1:673025-678250 GCF_000455745.1 Alligator sinensis | reverse complement strand
GCAGTGTGGGGAAGCTGTTGCTGTCTGCTGTTCTGTAGTTGTATGGTGAGTCAATCCATTTTCCCTTTTCAAAACAATATACTTTGGCGAGTTTAAAAATTTTCCCCTTGGAATTGGTCTAGCAGAGACGGTTAGAATTAAAGGAGCTATAAGTTATTTAAAGGTTCTAATTTATTTACAGATGGGGTTTAATAAGACTAGCATAAAAGTAAGGGTTTTTTTCCCTCAACTGATTTTGTAAAATTCCTTTCTCAGTTCTCTTTAGATGTTTCTGTGGAGCATAGCTGAGAATAGTAGTCTGATGTCTCCTAGTCTGCTGAGGTTAACTCCTACTGCAGAGCCAGCAGAGGGAGCTCAAATTCACAAAATACAGATTTGGTGGGGGGAAGGGGCTGAAGGGGGGGAAAGGGTGGAAGGGAAGCTGGTTCCTGTAGTATATTGAAATTTGAGTTTTATAATGAGAAGGAAGATGGTGTACAGAGTTATAACATTATAACAAATGTGGAAAATAACAAAATTTTAGACCCTAAAGTACTATTTATTATTGTCAAAAAGTCCTGACACCTTTCTATATTGAAAGACTAACCAATTTATTGTTTCTCTTTCTTATTTCACACCTGGTTGTTCTGTGCCTTCTTATCGTCATCGCAGAAAGTAAGTATCTTTAAAAATATTTCTTAATTTTGAATTTTTTTCTAAAAGTATGTTGGTTGAGAAGAATGTGTACATAAGCGAACTGATTTTTTTTTTCTTGTGGGGAACAGCAAATAAAATCAAAACCATATTAATGCAAAGGAGAGTGTATTTTTTGTAATGACAAAATATTTTGAAAACCACCTCATCAGAAAAATTGTATATAGTACACTATCTGCATTTAAAGGTTGAAAATCTAAAATACTTTTCACAGATGCTGATTTGCAGCAACAAAACAAAACAGTATTTAAAGGTTATGCACATTTAAAACATGCTGTGGTTCTGAAGAGCCATAGGTCCTATATAAAATAGAATTAACTCAATTTAAGATATTCTAAGAACTTCAGGTCAAATTGTCCTTCCCTTTTGACACTCAAAGAATAAAATAAGGGCAACTGAAGTCATAAAATATTTGGGGAAAGGAAATGTTTAAAAAAAATCCTATATAACATTTTATAAAAAACATTGGGCATTTATGATGGAAAAAAAGAAATCTTCACTGAAAATAAAAAAAATAAAAAACAGGTGTGCTCTTGAACTGACTGACCCGAATTAAGTAACTTTGAAGACAAGGCAACTTTGGGTTTAAGTTGTGAGTGAACAGCTCAAGTTGGTTCAAGCTTGATCTGCTAACCAGTGTTAAGACCCAAGCTGCCTTTTCTTCATTTCTGTTTTAATATTGAGTTACTTAACTCAGATTACTCAACTCAGATTAAGGCCACATCTTCTTATTAACTTGTATTAAAAGGCTTAACCTTTAGTGATCTCCACTTCCCTCTCTTGTGGTGTTCTGTTGAAGAGGAGAGTCTGGTCTTTTTTCAGCAAATTCTGCAAGAATTGCTGAAGTTAGCACATCAGCTATATGTATGAAACATGCATAACAGTACTTAAAATGCTGCTTGGCTCAGTAGCTGACATGGATTCCTTTATAACTGTGAGAGGAGTCGCTATTGTCTACTTGCCAGCTGGCCAGAATTTGAAGATTATGATACCCACTGTGAGAGCAGTGCTGGTGATGGGATATAGCCAGATCCTTTATTTTGAGTTCTTGTATCTTGTATCATTTTAATTGCCTAATGATGTGATGCCTAAAAACAAATGTTGTGACCATACTCTCTCCAGGTGGACTTAAAACATACAGAAAAAGCAAAACTTAAATATATAGACACATACAAGTCTGTTTCTTGTTTTTTCATTAATTGAATTCAGTTTCCTTTGTGCTGTCATCTTCCTGCCATCTTGAAGAAGGTCTTAATTTCTGACAGCATTTTACTAAGCAGAAATGCCAAGAATCAGACACCATTATCTTCAAGTTAGAGATGCTATCTGAAAAATGTAACTAGAAAAAAATCAGCTTGCCTTGCTCTGTTAAATACCACGCACAAACAATATATCAAACATTTATTCAATGACAGATATTCTAGAGATGCACACCTTATTTAAAGTGTGTCCTAGGTAACTTCTAAACAAACAAGTCCTTTTTGGGTTTTCTGCTTTACTGTTAGTATAATTGTGTTTTGTAATCTTTTTATATTCCTAGTCTGGTCATAGTAATACATCAAAAACAGATATGGAATTAGTTTTATGTACTGGGAAAAATAAAATTTGTTTTTTTAAGAATAGATCAGTAAAATGTCGTAATATTTTAAAAGTTACCATTTAATATCTGACATGACAGTCTCCAAGCAACATCTTTAACTGTATTATTGGCTTTTAATAAAGAATGACTGTGTAAGCTAAATGTCAGTGTGATAAAAGTGGATATTATAGTAATGTGGTACATTAGGTAACCAGTAATAAATTCTTAAGGTATCCTCAAGACAGGAAACACTGAATAATGTATTTTTATCTAATTTTTTTTACTGGAACACCATATTAGCACACTATCCATCTTGCCATAAAGTGAATTTACATGCAGCAAGGACAGTTTCTGCTGTCATTCCACCATTAAACTCCATAGAAACTGTTTTCATCAGAGGACAAAATTTAGTTCCTGTCAGGGCAGTACGCCAGTTTTTTTCAGCCAATCAGTTTTTTGAATCGGGATCAAAATGATTTAGAATTATAATGGACTTCTGAACTATAATTACTGTATTTTTTTATATTGCCTAATGAAGAAGGTTAGTTTCCAGTGGACTTTAAAGCTCGTGCTGTGACTTTTACCAAAGTGTAGCCTTGATCCTGTAAACACGTACATGCACTTTATACACAAGTGTTATTCCACTTAACTAATTCTATCCACCTGGATAAAATGAAGCATGTGTTTGTGTTTGCAGGATAAAGGTCTGTGTGAAGAAGCACAGTCACAAATGCAGTCTCTGAGCACAGTATGTACAACAGCGTATGTGGGGAAAATAGATATAATGATGATGCAACTATCAACCCTGTAGTTAAATGTAATTGTTACATTAATATAGAACAGGACAAGTTTTGGAATGCCTGTGGTCCCACAGCATAACCCCTAATCAACTTTTCATGATAATTTAAATTCTTTTGAGATGAAAATGCTTACTTTGTTTTTCTGATTCTCATACAAACTGATCTTATGTGTACATTAAGTAAAGGTATTTGTAAATATTTAACTTTTGTTTGAAAATATTTTGAGTGCATTGCAATTAAGCTATTTAAAAAGGTACTTGGAATGCATTCCAGCACCGTGTTAAATTCTTTGCTGATCTGAATAGGTCAGATTCCTAATCTTTAAAAAGATTGTAATTGGAGGAAAATGCTCTTGCATGGAAGGTCGTGTGTGTGTGTGGGGGGCGGGGGGTACCAGGTCAGGAGAATGCTGCCCATGGTAACTATATTGCTTGTAATTTTACGTGTGTTCTTCCTGGGCTCTTTATTATTATTCTTTTGTTGCTTTTCATCCTATGGGATACAGCTGCCCTTGAACTTGTTGCTGTTTTGATCATTCATGTGCAGCAGCCACATTGTCTGTAACATTTTTAAAATGAGGCTTATGGTGTTATTTATGAAGTAATTTCACATAAATATTTGGACTTTGGTTCCTTTACAATGTGGAGCTGGTTGCTCTATGAAGAAAATCATAATTATAGTTTACAGACTTTTTGCCTGAAGCCTTGGGGACAGATGTATATGATTAAGTTTGAAACTGGCCTGTTATTGTAATGTAGATGTTTTCAGGGTTGGGAGAATTAAAAAAAAAAAAGGCAAGGCAAGCATGAGTTTAAAAAATAGACAGAGGGAATACTTTTGCAAAAGGCACTCGATCTCAGACTGCTTTATTTTTGCACATTTTTATTTTTCAGTGGAACCTCTCCATTAGCTTGTCTGAATGCAATGCTTCATACTAACACTCGTGTAGGTGATGGAACATTCTTCAAAATCCCTGGGAAGTCGGGACTCTATGCTCTCAAAGTAAGTTGAATTTTGTATATAGAAAGTACATAGTGCTATTTATCCACTTTATGAATGTCTCAATAGATATAAAGGTAAACAGATTAGATTCTTTGGGGAGGAAATGACTTGAAAGTCCTCCTAAGTGCTTTCAGATGTCTTATAAAAGAATTTATAATGAAAGCAAACACTGAACGTTTTATCTTAGAAAGAATATACATGTTCTTGAATTTGGCATATGGTAAAAAAAGCATGTTGTAGCTTAGCTAAAATGCTGCTTTTTCTCAGTTGTTAACAGAAAGGCCTTTGTTTTATAAGCAGGGAGCTCAAGAGGATCGCTGACTTTTTCATTAAGTAATTGTATTAATGTTTGGTTTTGGGGGTTTTCTTTTTGAGCAGTAGAAGAATGTTTCCAAGTTCAGTATAAATAGCTTTTAAGTTATAGGTCATATTACTGTTTTTAATTGGAAATATAATATAATTACAGCAATAAAATCCTGACTGGTTTGATACTAATGTTTTCCCCCCACCGTGTGTGTGTGTGTGTGTGAAAATTTCCTGGCTGATATATGATGAAACTTCAGGGGCTTCATAATGGAGCAAGGGAGGGTAAAATATAGGCAAGAAAACAATGATGTTGAGAATACATGTTCTGCAGACTAGATTTGGTTTCTTGAAATTTCAGAGGAAATCTTTTAATATTTATAGTGGACAAATTGTGTTTTGTATTATACTTAGAAACAACAAAGGCAGTATAGTTAATCTTGGTCCTAAGAACTAACGGGGTATATTTTTGATTTAGCTAATGGATTTCAGAAGCACCATTTTCTCATTTACTAAACCAAGTGTTTTTGTGTTATTTAAAGTCTGAAGACATCTTTGGCTAAAATCCAGGTATTCTCAATTATTCCCATGGCTTGTGAGTTTCAGGTTGTTGCAGCTATTGGAATTCAGGAAACAGACATAAGCAAAAGACAAACATTAAAGGATTTGTATTTCTCCTCCCAAACTAAGGATATGTTACAATTTTTAAAAGCCAAACAGTTCTGTTTCTACCACATATATATGAAGGGCATTTTGATTAATAACTTTGTATAGAAGCAGAAACTGTGACCTTATAAAATGGCTCTTTTTTGCATTTTTTTCACGTTATCTCACAAAGGCATAAAGGT
>NW_005842347.1:641426-672994 GCF_000455745.1 Alligator sinensis | reverse complement strand
CTTCTGTCCCTACAGTAACTCATGTAGAAAGCATGACATGTTTTTGAAATGTAGATACCCAAATGTGTTGGACCAAATTATCTTCAGGGAAACATAACTAATATAATAATACTTTTTTATTGGTGATTATAGATATTTTCCCCCTTTCCTACTTATACATTTCAGAAAGAAGAATCAACTTGCCCTACAGATGGAACATTAGATTTAGAATGTGAATCTGAGTTAGATGGCACTGAAATGGCAGAGACAAACAATAATAATGGAGAAGAAAATGGAGGTGGGTATTAATTTAATTTTATACAACTATCTATGGAGAGAATGTATACCTGCCTGTTATTTGGTAATTTCATTTTGGTTATTCATGTTTTCAAACTGAAGTATAATTTTTTTCTTTTGCAGTTGAGTAAAATATTTTTGAGTAGCTTCCTTTCAGTTTTGTCCTTATAAAGGAGCTGGAGTCATATGGAAAACATGACTTTTTTTGTTTATAAAAGAAAAAATGTGTAGCGGGACAATTTTGTACTATTTTTAGCACTCTGGTTAGAACCATGTTTAAATATTCACCCCCACTCTTAGGTTTAAGGGTGCACCGTGAAGGATGTTTTGGGCCGATACTGATGGCCAATTTATTAATGAGCCATATTGATCAATTACAATTTGATTGCCAATATGCAGCCCAGCAGCTTGGAGAGCGGCTTCCAGCTGGGAAGTCTGTTGCAGGTGTAGGGGTGGAGGAGAGGGGAATAGGGAGCAGATCGAGACCCTTGAGAGGATGGAGGGAGTGGGGCTGGGGCAGGGGCTGCCCACCGGGGGTGGGGCGGGACTGGGGCTGTGTGGCTTGTCTGGGGAACACAGGGGAGGGTGGGGCTGATCCCACCGCTGTGTGCACCCTTGGGGGACCCGGGGGGTGTATGTCCCCCAGATCTGTGCGCGGGGCAAGGGCCAGCTGTGGGCTGGGGCTGGGAGCAGTGCTGGACTCTTCCTGGGGGGGGTGGCTAGTCTGAGCTGTGCTTGGGTAGGGCAGTGGTGGTGCTGGTGTGAGGGCGAGGGGGGCGCTACTTCTAGGAGGCAGTGGTCCAGCCATGAGAAATGCTTCTTGACAACATTCGCAATAAGCTTCTGTACCTAGACTTGTGTAAAATGTTAGGTCGAACATGTGCCCCACTTCATCAGTTGTCCCCCATACTGTATGAAAATGCACCACAGTTGACACAGATGCCATTCAGTCTTATTGCAGACCTGAAGAGCCGACTTCCGCCTGGATATGGAAGTCCTCCAAGACAGTAAGTGGGTGGGTGTCCTCAACTTCTGCATGTAAATTATCAGGCCCCAAAGTTAAAAAAAAAATGCTTAGTTTTAGCTACTGGAATATGAAGCATTTCTTTATCATTATAAACTGTTAAAATATCCTTATGCTTCTTCACAAATAAAGAACCTGTTGCTTCTGCCATTGCTGACAATTTATTATTCCTATGTTGTAACAGATATATGTATGCCTTTGCAAGAGTGTCTTTTCTTCTAGGCTACAACCACCCTAGAATTCGCTCTGGCTCCCCCTCCCAGCACCACTGATGCCCACACCAAGAACAGCCCCGGCCCAACCCCCCTGCCAGGAAGGACCCAAGACTGGCCCCAGCCTGCAACAGCTGCCTGCCCTTGTCCCGTGCACAGATCCGGGGGCCAGACGGCCCCCATGGCTCCCCAAGGGATGCATGTAGTGGCAGGAGCTGCTCCCCCAACCCTGCGGGCCTTGGACAAGCCTCTCACGGCTCTGTCCCATGCCCCACCCTGCCCCAGTTGAGCAGTGCCAGCCCCGCCCCTGCCCCACTCCCTTCCTCACCTCGGGGGCCTTGATCTACCCTCCCCCCATGCCCCTTCCCTCCCTGTGCCCCGTCCCCATAACAAGCTTACAAGCCGGTTAGCCGCATGCATGTTGTGGACGCGCTGCTGCACACAGCATTTATCGGTGATGTTATCAGTTGCATTAGCCAAAAAAAAGCTGATTGCTGATGATGTCAATTTTCCTTTTGTTGGTGCTGATCTGATATGGACCTATGTACTGGTGCACCTTTAATTAGGTTATTATTTTTCTTCTTTGCTCTTAGTCCTGCGGTGTGTAAGTGGATCAGTGGGAGTCTATATTACCAAATATAACCACTTAACTGACTCTTGATAAATAACTGTGAATGCTATAAGCATTAAAGACTAATGAGAGAAGCGTTTACATTATGCTTACTTTACAGTGTAATGGAACTTTATAGGACTGTATGCTGCTGAAATAGACCTTTTTGACATTTTCTGTCTCCTGCCTTCTCTCTTGGATCCTGTCCTACAAGTAAACTATTACATTTTGGAGCTACAGTAAGTTTAGCAGGGGTAGATGAATAGCATTATTTAGACTTCTATAATGTCTATGGGTTCTACTATTCAGATAATATAGGGAAGGCTCCAGGATGCTCCTGAAGAGAATTAGGGCCCTGATCCTGGGCATAGAAGACACTGATTCATGTTCTGCCTTTGCCACAGACTTCCTTTGTGACCTTGGACCAGTCACTTAGCCTCTCTGTGCATCTCAGTTCCTTATATGTAAAATGAGGATACTACCACTTCTGTACTTTATAATGGTTGTGCTAGGACATATATGTTAAAAGAAAAGATTATGGGGGGATTTAATAGCAACCTTCAACTACCTGAAGGGTGGTTCCAAAGAGGATGGAACTAGATGGTTTTGGGTGGTGACAGATGACAGAACAATGAGCAATGGTTGCAGCAAGGGAAGTTTAGGCTATATATAAGGAAAATCTTTCTCAGTAGGAGGGTAGTAAAGCATTGGAACAGGTTACCCAGAGAGGTTGTGCGGTCTCAATCCTTGGAGGTTTTTAAGACCTGGCTAGACACAGCCTTGGCTGGGATGATCTAGTTGGGGTTAGTTCTGCTTTGAGCAGGGGGTTGGACTAGATGACCTCCTGAGGTCCCTTCCAACCCTAATTTTATATGCTTCTATTGTAAGGTGCTCATATTTTAGTGCCAGGATGTCATTTGTGTACCTAAAGTAGCTGGCTAGCTAGTGCGATGTGAATCTAATAGTGATGTGCATGAACGGTGGTTAGATTGTAGAGGTCATGTACTGTTAAATGATTCTATTTTACATTCCCTTGATTTGAAGTTTTGTGTTGGGTGCATTGTGTCCACTAACTTTGGCTGTATACAGTGTATAAATAAATTAATGGCATTTTTATCATTTCAGCCATCTCAAACCTAATGCCTTCAGACAAGATTAGTGGGACACAACTCCTCTAGCCTCATGGGTCAGATCTATGGCACAGGACCAGTCTGCAGGCTAGATCTGCAGCTGTCATCTGGCCCGTGCAGCTAGAATTTGGTGATGGCCATGTTAATTGCTGTGGCTCCTGCAGCCATAGCAGCCGCCACTCCTCCTGTCACCAAATTTCTAGCTCTGTGGGCCAGGTATGCAACTCCATGATCTGGATCTGGCCTGCAGGGCTCCCTATCATTCTGGAAATGTGGCAGCAGATTGAACAGTGGGATTGTTTAATTGCCATGTCTCCAGGAAGTGCCACTGCTTGCCTGTGGATGACAGCTCTGTGGCCCATATCTTGGTCGCTCTTGGATTAGGTAATTTGCTAAATCAAACTAAATAGGCTAAATGAATTGGAGACGGTATCTAGAAATGTTAACCCCTACACTTTAATAGATCATGATCCTGTTTAAAAAGCTTTTATCTTCTGTTTAGCTTAGCTGTTTGGTTCTGTCTCAGAGGCTTGAGGAAAGATACTGTGATACCCAAAAGTTTGCCTATGTCTAGATCAACGATGCAATTGGTCAAATAAAAGATATCACCCCCAAGAATCCTTGCCTTTTACATAAGGAATGAAGTAATTGGGAACAGAAAAAGGAAATTGCTACTAATGATTATAAATTAGCAGTTATGGAAAGCAGGCCATGGATAAGGGAAGTGAAATTTGACAGTGAAATCTGTATGATCAACAACAGTTAGGATGATAAGGATTTTTTTAATATTAAAAAGAAAAGACACTCTTGCAAAGACATACATACATCTGTTACAACATAGGAATAATAAATTGTCAGCAATGGCAGAAGCAACAGGTTCTTTATTTGTGAAGAAGCATGAGGATATTTTAACAGTTTATAATGATAAAGAAATGCTTCATATTCCAGTAGCTAAAACTAAGCATTTTTTTTTAACTTTGGGGCCTGATAATTTACATGCAGAAGTTGAGGACACCCACCCACTTACTGTCTTGGAGGACTTCCACATCCAGGCGGAAGTCGGCTCTTCAGGTCTGCAATAAGACTGAATGGCATCTGTGTCAACTGTGGTGCATTTTCATACAGTATGGGGGACAACTGATGAAGTGGGGCACATGTTCGACCTAACATTTTACACAAGTCTAGGTACAGAAGCTTATTGCAAATGTTGTCAAGAAGCATTTCTCATGACTGGACCACTGCCTCCTAGAAGTACAGGTCTTTTTCTTGTATCATCCCCATCAAGATGGTGGACCAGCAAGGCTGCTTTGGTTCTAGAGTTTTATGGAGCCATTGGGATTCCAGCACTCCCTAAAGGACACTCCCACTGACCTTGACAGCTACTCTCATAGTCATATAGTCATAGAGGAGTGGGGCTGAAAGGGACTTCCTGAGGTCATCATGTCCAGCCCCCTGCCTGAAGCAGGATCATCCCTATCCAAAACATCCCATACAAACCATAATCTATACTCTGTGTAAGACTGCTGTCAGTCTTGACACAACACGACCTAACACCCTGACCTGCCACAGGTAAAGCAGGGGAACCATGGCAGCCAGTGTCCTGCTTCTAGAAAATTTTGTCAGTATATACTCAAGAGGTCCTGGGTAGACATCCATTACATTGAAGGGATATGCTGGGGTAGGGATGAGGGTAACCAGTTGCAAACTGGATCAGTATGTGGGGAGCCAGCCTGGGGGAAGATTGGGGCCACTGTTGGTAGGGGTTCTCAACAACTCCCTTTGGGAAGGAAAGGGTGCCTGGCATTCTTAAGTCTGATTGCCTGCCCCTACTTAAGAAACCAGTGCTTGATGCTGACTCCCCAGCCAGTCATGGCCCTGTCCCCAACCTTCAACTAGATGCCATCAGTTTCCTGGACATTTGTCACTCTGGCATTCACCCCGGATATAGCACAGGGGATGCATTTGTGGCCTTGGTTGATTTATCTTTGCCTGGAGATTGACAGGGGAAACTATGTCCTGCTCTTACTAGACATTTCAGTCGCTTTTCTTAGAGTTTGACCATGAGGTGCTGATAAAATGTGTATGTCCCCTAGTAGGTATTCATGGGTTTGCTCTACATTGTTTCTGCTCATTCCAAGTAGGGAGGTTCCAGACAGTAGTGATGGGCAACTTCTTGTCATTTCCTCAGGGCTTTTCCTTTTGAGTCTCCCCGGGGTCCATCTTGTTACCACTCCAATTCATTTAGTATATGAGACTGCTGGGCAAGATTGCACAGAGATTTGGAGTGAGGTGTCATTAGTTTGCTGGTGGCACTTAGCTTACTTTCTCCTTCTCTTTTGACACTGGTCCCATAGTTTTAGTCCTTTCCCCAGTGTCTGGCTGTAGCTGGGGACTGGGTGTTGGTGGGCCAATTGAAACTGAATCCAGACAAGACAGAGATGATGGTGGTGGTAACACTGTTTGACTTAAGCAGGATTGGGACACTTATCATTAATGGGATTCAGCCTCCCTTTGTCACTCAGCAGCCCTGGGGTGCTTCTGGATTCTGTACAGTATCTGGATCTCGGGTATCACTGGTGACTACAAGCACCTTTCACCAACTTAGTAATATTACAAGAAATAATATAAGATTATTGTGTGTGTATGCAGATAGAATATGACAAAGGCAAAAGCACATTTTGAGATATAACTAGCAAGGGACATAAAAGGCAGTAAAAAGGGAGTGTGTTAGAAGTATGAGAAAAGCTAAAGAAAGTGTTGGGGCCTTCTTTAATGTAGAAGACAGTCTAGTAACTGGTGATATGTAGAAGGATAAAGTATGTAATGTCTTTTTTACTTCAGTGTTCATGAATATAGTCAACTACAAGATGATGAGTACAGTTGGCAACAAAGCTAGGTAAGAAGACAAACAACCTGGAGTAGTGAAAGAATAGGTTAGGGATTACTTAGAGAAGCTATGCTTCAGGTTGGCGGGCCCAGATGGGATTCACCCTCAGGTACTAAAGGAGTTGGCTGAGATAATTTTAGAGGCATTGGCTTTGAATACCGGTGGAGGTCAGGTGGGGTCCTGAATGATTGGAAAAGGGGAAATATAGTGCCGTAGATATTAGTAGTAGATATCTTTTACTAGATTTTTACTAGTTTTTACTACTATTTACTAGATTTTAGTAGTAGATTAATTTACCGTATCAAAGGTCTTCCTGAAGTCTAAGTATACGACATCCACCCTCAAGTCAGGCTCAGAGATCTGAAGACTGTGCTGACTGAGCCAGGCTCCTGGTCAGATGTCCTCTGAAGGGTAAGTTCTGTGAATTTCCAGGTCAGTGCAGGTGCCTGGGTACATTGCAGCATGGGGACTGGGGAACTGCCCCAGTGTCCTGTTACAAGGAGGATCATTAGAAACCAAGCAAAGTGATTCTTCTGCTCCGTTTGACACTGTAGTATTGGTGTCCAGTTTTGGGCCCCACATCTCAAGAAGGGTGGACAGACTGGGGAGAGTCCAGCAGAGAGCAACAAAAATGATTAGGGGCTTAGGAAACATGATTTAGGAGGAAAAACTGAAAGAAAAGAGAAAACGGAAGGGGGATTTGAAAACAGGCCTCAAATACCTGAGAGGCAATTTATAGAGAGGGTGGAGGTGGCTGTCGGGAATGGGACTAAGAACAATGACTGCAAACTGCAGCTGAGGAAATTTAAATTAGAGATTAGGAGGAACTTTCTGGGTATGAAGGTGGTCAGGCATTGAAATGGGCTACCTAGAGAAGTTATGGAATATCCATCTCTGGAAATGTTCAAGAGCAGATTGGACAGATACTTGACTGGGATATTTTAGCCATGTATGACTTTGCCCCAAGCATGGAGCTGGATTAGATGATTTACTGAGGTCATTTCGCTCACTACTTTCCTATGATTCTGTGAACTCCATTTGGTAAGAAGGCTGTAACTCTTTCTTTCAGATTCAGATCTGGCCACCATCATTCATTCCCTTGCTAACCTTGAGGCTAGAGTACTAGTGTACTCTACATAGGGCTGCCCTTGAATCTGGCTTATTTTTTTAGAGGGGTGGGTTACCAGGAGCACCTAACTCCAGGGCTAGGGACAGACATTCAGAAAGCCTGAGCCTGAATTGATTCAGTCTTTGCAGGTTAGTTCTAACCTGGCTAGGTTGAACCGGTTTGTAACCAAACAGACATCTCCTCTGGACTGAAGAAATGCCAGCATATGCCTGCAGTGGCTCAGGCTAGAAGCTGGGCGGTGCTAGAGCAGTCCTCCCTTCCCTTCTACAGTGCTGAGCTGAGAGGGGCATGACCAGGCCCTGGCAGGGTACTCTGATTAGGGAGCCAGAGTTGATAATCGAGCATTGAGTTACACAGCAGGGAGTAAAACATGGAGTTGTTAGCATTTATCAGCCCATCAAACAAAACAAAAGCCTCTCTCATTAGTTCAAGCTCTTCTTAAACAACTTTTTCCAAAGAAGGAATAGAGGGACATTACCAGCTACTTGTTGATTAGCTCCAAAAAGCCCTAAGCGGACACTGTCCTGTCTCCCACAGCATGCACCATAGCCTGGCTACAGTTTGTGCGGTGGCAGAGGGGAGGAGGGACTCCCTGCTTGAGCAGGGAGTGCTGGGGGAGTCGGGGCAGGAGGAAGCCAGGCAGACGCTGCTGTACCTGCAGTCTGTACTGGAGCTCCAGCCAGGAAGCAGAGCGGCAGGGCCAGCCCTGCTGTGGAGCTGAGAGCAGAGCCCCACCCAGGACTGCAAAGCATCTGGGATGCTGGGGGACTCTGGTTTAACTTAAATCAGGACATTGCATAAACCGGGTTGACCCAAATCAGTTAAGTCTGATACCACATTCTCAAACCAGTTTCAACCATTTTCAGACTGGTTTATGTGCACTAGACATCTGTTTTGTTACAGGTTTAAACCAGTTTCTGATCACTTAAACTGATTTATCTGTAATATCTGTCCCTAGCCTATGGGCTGCAGGGGCTGCACTGGCTCCCAGTAGCTTTCCAGGCACAACTCAAGGTGCTGGTTTTAACCTGTAAGGTCCTAAATGGGCTGAACCTTATGTACTGAGGGGACCGCCTCCCTTATGTCCCATTGTAACCCCTAAAGTCAGGCAAGACCAACCTCCTGCAAGTATTAGCAATACATCAAGTCCATTTGGTGAAAACACATGGGAAGTTGTTTTCAGCTGTAGCTCCTCAGCTCTGGAACATGGTTTCTTTTGAGGGCTTCCAGAGCCTGACACTGGACATATTCCAAAACTGCTTGAAGACCTTCCTATTTGGGCAGGTGTTTAGGAAACAAAGCTAAGCTGAGCTAAGTTGGGGGTGAAGGGGGAGCCTCTGTTTTATTTTGATACTTTTAAGTTGCCTTTTAAGATGTTTTGTTCTCCTGTTTTCTAAGTTGGGGCTTGCAGCCACAAAGTCTGTGAAAGCGGCTGGCTCTGGTGGAGTAATCCCAAAGTTCCTTAGGAACCTGGGACCATTCTCATGGAATTGGCTTGTGAATCCTTTCACCAATATGCATACCACTGGTTGCCTCCCTAAAGAGTGGAAAGATGTGAAAGTCATTGCAAGCCTGGAAAGTTTGCTGATGACACGAAAGGCTACAGGCCAGTTTCTCTTTTGTCCACAGCTTATAAACTTGTGGAGTGGTTAATCCTTGCCTGTCTGAAACCCACCCAGGTAGCCTTCATACCCAAAGAGCATGCCGGCTTTTGGACAAACAGAAGCTGCTGTGATCAGGTCATATTGACCAGTCGTATTAAGGCTGGATTTCAGTCCAAATTAAAAACAAGTGCAGCATTTATAGACCCTTACTTTGCATATGACACTATATAGAGAAAAGGACTTTTGCTAAACTTGGCATATGTCATCAAGTACAGACCAGCTCCTGCACTAATAAACACGTAACTATCAAACCGTAGATTCTGGGTACATCTTGGCCAGGATTTGAGTTGCTGGTGAGTGCAAATTACAGTTTCCCTCAGAGGTCTGTCTTTTCTCTGATCCTTTCAATCTATACACCAGTGACATCCTGCTGACAACATTGCTTAAATTTATTTATGCTGATGGTATTTTATTAGCCACACAAACTGATTCTTTCGAGGCAACAGGAAAAAGTCCTCAAGAACAATCTGCACACCCTGGAGGACTATTTCCAAACTTGGCACTTGAAACCTTAGGGAGCTAAGACAGCCATTTCCTTGTTCCAATTAAACAACACTCAGGCCAATGAAAAGTTAAACATACTGTTTTGTGGAACTAAAATAATGCATGAAAAACGTCCACGGTACCTTGGAGTCAGTCTAGATCAAGCTCTCAGTTACTGCCAGCACCTTGAGATTACTGGCAAAAAGACTGTGATGAGGGTAAATGTAGAGAAGCTTGCTGGAACATCCTGGGGAAATGATACTCCTACCCTCCGTCGGTTGATCCAGGCCCTGGTACTTTCTACAGCTGAATATTGTGCTTCTGTCTGGTGCCAAAGCCCTCACACCTGTCATGTTGACACATAGGTGAATGCTGCCATACAAGTAGTAAGCGGTACTCTAAAATTCATGCTACTTCCATGGCTGCCAGTGTTATTAAATATCGCTCCCTCCACGGTGAGAAGGGATTCAGCGATACTTAGAGAGCATGAAAAGATCACGGCTGTTCCAGTACTTCTGTTGTATGAAGTTATTGCCCACCCATCAAGATGTAGCTTAAGTCGAAAAAACCTTTTTGGTTACACACTTTCCAACTTTCATCAAACGATCTGGACACTGAGAGCCATTGGTGCAAAATCTGGTCTGCAGCAACAGTGTGCAACAAAAAATTGGTTGTAGACCCAACCATCAAGCTTCCAGATTTCTACCTGCAATGTAGATATTGGACCGTGCTGAACCACATTTGTATAGGACATGGAAGGTGTACCCATTTATTGAGCAAATGGGGCATTAAGGTCTTGCCAAACTGCATATGTAATGAGGTACAGTCAAGGAGCCACATTACAAACTCCTGCCCTGAATTTGCATATCATGGAGGGGTTGAATCAATCCGTTTAACTGGCCCAGATATCATCAACTGGCTATCAAACCTCAACATTCAACTTTAGTTAATCTGCACCTTCTCTGCTGTTGCCTGTCCTAGTCATATGCAAGAAGAAGTCAGGGCTGTCCAAGTGGCAGCCTGTGGGTTCTGGCAGCCTCTTCTCCCACATCTGTGCAGTAATGGAAAGTCCAGAGGGGGAGGCTGTGCACTGCCAGCATTTCTTAGGGGTGTAAGGGGGGGGGGTGATGGGGACGCATGCTGTCTGTATGGCGGGGAGCTATGTGCTGCTAGTACTGTCCGTGAGGCCAAGGTGGGGGGAGATGCTGGGGACCTGCCCCATTCATCTTGTCGCGTGCAATGTGTGGCCCAGGAGCCACTCCAGAGTTATAAATTACTCTGTTCTCTTATGCCTGGCTGCCTGAGCCTTTGTTGGAAAGGTAGCATATCAATCAATCAAATAACTACATTCATCCATTAATCTATCCATCCATCCATCAGCTAATGAGCTCTCTGAAGTGTTGTTACTGACTTTTAACAAATCTTTTAGTACATGGGGAAATTACAGAGGACTAGAAAAAAGGTTAATGTTTCATCAGTATTTTAAAAGAGTAAGAAGGCTGACCCAGCTGACTATCCTCTAGTTACACTGACATTGTTCCCAGGCAAAATTATGTAATGGTAAAGGATACAGTTAGCAGAGAATTATATGGAAAATAGTTATGCATGATATAATTTGTTTAATGAAGGTAACTGAATTGGTACAGTATGCTTAGAATTCTGTAAGTTTTTTGATTTACAAAATTAATCTTAAAATATAACATCATACATGGTCAGTATAGTTGTAGTTCATGTTCATTGGCTGAAAAACTGGCCAACTGATACAGTTCAAAGGGTGTGTCTACATGTTGCCGTATGGTAACATTGCTATGGCTTCATGCTTTAGTACTTCCAAAAGGAACTACTAAAGCATGGCACAGTATGGGTGGTTACTGTGCCATGCACAGGGTGCATGGCTAGATATCACCACTATGTTGCCGTAGTGGCGCGCTATACCCAGGCGCTGCACCCACTGCAGTGACGTAGCTGGCAATCACATGTAGACACACATGATTGCTATGTCACTGTAGGGCGCCATACAGCGGTGTAGCACTATGTGTAGATGCTCTGAAAGGTTAGTAAATTGGGGATCATCATCTAGACGGGTGTTTCTAGTATGCTATTACAGACATCTTTTTCTTGGTCCACTGTTGTTTAATATCTATATAAATCATTCCAGGGCACTCCCTGAGTACCCTCTGCACTCAAATACAGAGCCAAACGTGTTTTGCTTTGTCTCTTGCTGGCTCCATGTATCCGTCACAATTGTTGTCCAGTGACCCAGCTTCAAAAGGAGGGGTGGAGGGGTGCTCTCTGTCTGGCCTAGCCAGGCCTTGGTGTTGATGGCACTCTCCTGGGGAAATGGGAGACATGAGTTCAGATAACTTAGAGGCAAGATGGGCCTAGGACCCAGTCTTCTACTTCCTGGGCAAGTGTCTTAGCCAGTACACTATTGGTTAAAAGGTAGGCACTGCTAATGCAACCAGTAAGGATTCAGGGTCTTGCATGTAATTTATGCACTTTCCCAGATAGAATTGGATCATGATACAGAAATTAGATGTCTAGGTGACTATTGGAGTGCTTCTGAGCATGCACAATAGGCCAAGTCTCATCATACAGGGTGAAATAGGGTTGTGTTTACTGACTAAGAAAAACTGGATTAATATCTGGTCCATAGTCTGTACAAAGAGAAGATTTTTATTGGAATACCTTTCAATCTAGCAAACAGTGGCATGACAAGATCCAGTGGTTAGAATCTAAAGCTAGATCCATTTAGGCTAGAAGTAAGGTAACAGTGTACTAAGGATATGGTAGATTCTCCTTCAGTTGGTGTCTTAAAATGAAAACTGGATGACCTTCTAAATAAAATGTTCTGTGGCTCATAAACAACAGTTGAGCCTTCACGTTGGTATACTTGCATTAAATTCTTTGCCTGTTGTACATGGAATTAGCCTAGAAGATTTTAATAGTCTATTTGCCTTTTGCCCTTTAATCTATAAATTTGTACAGCTTATTTAAGACTGGGTATCATTTGCATACTGTGTTTCTTAATTGTCCCAGATACTTCTACTTCTTTTATTACCAGATGTTTCATTGTAGCACCTAGTAATCCCTGGCATAGATCAAAACTCCACTGTGTTAAGTTCTATACAAATGTAGAAGGGCAAAATGGCCCCTACTCTGATAGATATTGAACAGATAAGATGGCAGACAGGACCTATATGGGGCCTAGCATGACAGCACTAAATGTAAAAGAACAACTGCCATATTTTATCTTTTGGATTTTCCCTGGACCAAGCGAATATAGCCACTTAAACTACACTACACTTTTGTTGTTTTTGCAAATGAGTCGATATAACTTCATGGTCAGTAGTGTCAACGAATCAGAGTGAGCACCCTGATCTTCTTCCCTTGCTAGTAGGTGCCAGCCTCCAGACATAACTGGTATAATCTCCATGTTGTACTCAGGTGTCAGAGGGACAACCAGGATGCAGGTGGTTGGGGCTTGGCCCTAAAGAGTCATAACCCAGGAGGTCTGGAACAGACAAGGCCAGGAAAGCAAGGGTCCCAACCAAAGGCCGGGGGATCAAGAGCCTTGAGGTCAGGAGGCTGATGTTTGTAAATGGCTGGGATGTAGGCAGTCACTATGGATAGAACCACAGATCAAGGGAGGGAAGGCCACTCATAGGAGGTGGGGATCTACACCACAGTCTGTAGCTAGCAGGGGTCAAGTAGAGTAGCTTTATAGGACCAAGCTAAGCCAGGAGCCAAGCACTGATTGTCAAGTGACAGGGGTCTGGATTGGAGTCCAGAAGCTGACAAAATAGTTTGGAAGCACAGGGGTTTAGGCTGGAGTCTGGAACAAGCAGCTGGCAGGCAGGAACTAGAAACCATGAACCACAAGTAGGGGTGCACTGATAGAGATTTTTTGGGGGCCGATACTGATGGCCGATTTTTAACAAACCATATTAGCTGATACCCATCCAATTGGCGATATGCAGGTCTGGCTGGTAAGTCTGTTGTGTGGGAAGGGTGAGGGGGGAAGGAAGTGGCATGTTGGGGGTGCAGATCAAGGTCCCTGTGGTGAGGGAGGGAGTGGGGCTGGGGCAAGGGCGGGCACTGCACATCTGGGGTGGAGCACAGGATAGAGCCATGAGCGGCTTGTCTGGTGGGTGTAGGGGCGCTCCCACCATTGGACGCACCCTGGGAGGGCATGGGGTGAGGCGTGTGCCTCCAGCTGTGTGCCACTGGCCCTGAGTGCAGCCCAGCTCAGCCCCCCCACTAGGAAGAGTCCACTGCTGCCCTACCCTGTAGTGGCAGCCCGCCCTCGCCCCGTGCACAGATCCAGGGCACATGCCCCCATGCCCTCCCAGGTGTGTGCAGCTTTGGGAGCCCGGCCCCCCTTCCCCATGCCCCTTAGATGAGCCACTCATGGCTCCATCACTCATGGGGCCGTCAGCTGGGCAGCCCCTTCCCCAGCCCCACTCCCTCCCCCCACCGCTGGGGCCTCAATCTGTCCCATGCCTTTCCGCGCCCCTTCCCTCACAACAGACCTACCAGCTAGACCTGGCTGCTCTCCATGCTGCCGGCTGCGGTCCTGGCCGCCTGTGTGCTGCACTGGGGCTGCGCACACGGATGGGGCATTTATTGGCAACATTGGCCACATCAGCCAAAAAAGCCTATTGCCAATACTGTCAATTTTCCTTATATTGGTGGCAATCTGATATGGGACTGATGTATCAGTGTACCTTTAGCCACAAAGCCAGGAAGCATGACAGAGGGAACAGGAAACCAGGAACTAGCAAGGAGGACCTAGGACACTAGAAGTAAATAGGCAGGACCCAGGGACTGCAATACTAAAAATCAAGGTGGGAGCCACAAAACTAGGGGAAAGGAATCAGGAACCCCAGGCTAGAAAGAGAGACATCTATTTTGAGTAGTCTTCTGGGTGCTGAAAGAGCAGCTGTTTATAAGTAGGCAGCCACACTTACGCAGGCAACGGAGGCTAGCTGGCAACCAGGGCCATTCATGTAACCAAGGCCAGCTGGGGGCAATTTAGTTAGACTATTGCCTTGGCTTTTGACATCAGGGGACTTAGTTCTGTTTCAGCTGCAACCAGAGTAGTTCCAGCCATCTTTTTTCATAATCTTTCCCCCAAAAGAGGAGTCAAAACATGACGGTAATTGGAGAAATCATCAACATACAGGGAACTTGTTGAGGAAGGATCTAACTTACCAGTTCTCAACCTTGATAGCCTTAGCACCCCTCAGAAAATGCCAAGTCTAGGCTTCCCCTCTTTTTTTTTTTTATCATTGAAAAATAATAGAGCAATTCTTCTATTGCAAAAACTCAGATCATAATAAGTTAGAATGTTTTCAACATTGGATTCTTATTTGACATCTCTGGTTTTATTTTGTGACTTACATGCCATCCTGGTTGGAAAAAAAAAATTAAATCACTGACCTAGCTAGTGCTTGTAGTTTTTGCTGATGCCCAGAGGGGAGGTACTAACTTCAGTCAGTTTCTCTCCATTTGCTTTTAGATTATTGCCTTCAGCTCCCTCACTCTCTCAGGGAAAACTACCAGCTGAAATTCTAGCAGAGAGGAATCCTATTAGTGTCCAGTCAGTACAGTTTTCTCCACCTTAGTTGCAAACTACTTGACCTGGACTCATGATGATCAACACAATTTTCAAATGAGTGGTATGTCACCATCTTAGATGATCAACTAATGCCACGCTTGGAATGGCTGCACATCAGGATTTTGTAGGAAACCTTTTCTTCTTCTTGCACTATCACGATATGCATGATTGGAACATGATTCCTACCACAAGCTGTCTCATCATCCTCTCTCTTCTTTCATAAATTGCAGATTATCTGAATACCATGGCTGCTTGTAAAAATGAAAACAGTGAAAAGAGTGTTTAAGATCCAAAACATTAATGTTGTGGAGAGAAGGTGACTTTAATATTGTACTGTGTTACTTAAGGTCTGCAGTCAAACTAGCATTCATCCCTGGAGTCTGAAATAAAGAAAGTTCCGTCTGCCCTAAAAGGAAGACCTTCACTCCAATGTTGGGTTGGGGATGAATGTAATACACTGGAGTCCCAGGAGTAGCTGTGACACCCCCTAGTGGCTCTGTGACCGTGCCTTGCTCTGCCCCTAGGGTGCCTTCCTGTCTCGCCTGCCACTCCTTGATGGAAATATAAATGAATACGGAGGTTGCCCACAAGCCTTTGCCTCAGTCCAACTGGACCCTTTTGGTCTCTGTCTGTACCCAGGCCCCTTGCCGGGCCTCAGTCTGTAACTGTGCCACCGAAGGGCACCAAAGCCTTGAGGGCTAATTGCATGGCTCCAAATCCTCCCCTTTATCATGCCCCATGCCTCATGGGTATTACAGAAACAATTAGTGGCAATGCGTAGGGGGTGCACAGGGGTGCACGTGCACCCCCTGAGAGCACCGGTGCACCCCCTGTCAGGCTGCACACCCTGTTTAGCCGGTGGGCAGGGGGACAGGTGGGAGCACCTGGGGTGGCCGGAGAGCAGGGCTGCCAGCAAAAGCTGTGGGACTTGCAGAAGAAGTGTGGCCACTTTTTGGTGAGTGAGATCAGCCACAGGGGACACCCCCCTCACCCCCGGTTGCTTACTGGTATCAGGGGGACACATGCCCCCCCTGACTCAAGAGGCACCAGTCACCCATGGAAACAATGTTCCCTCTGTAGGGCTTCAGCCTCCATGCCCTCTGCCCCTTTAATCTTGCTAGGCCTTCACCCACTGAACTGGACCTGGCCTTAAGGCTCTAGCTCTCTTTGTCCCTTCTGTCACCAGGCCCCAGGCCTCTTATGTGGCTTCTCTGCCTGCTCTGGGCTCAATAACTGCAGTCAGTTGAGTGCCCCCTGGGTGCTAATGAGGCCTCCTTATCTCCCTTTCCAGCTTCATCCCAAACTAGCAGTGTAATAACAATATAACATAAGCCCCTGGGCTATAACATAATAATAACAAAGTAACAGCTCCCTGTCCCTTTACTGGGGCAAACCTTTACCCATTGCATAGTGTGCCTCCTAGCCAGGGTACCTCGCAAGTTCCCTGAGCCTCCCTGTTCCTGTTGAAAGCAAACGATCAGCCCAGCATCTCTGGGTGGCTCCCATGGGCAGGAGCTCCTTCCTCTTGGGCTTGTATGTTTCCAGGGCCTTGCTTATATCTGGTGAGATGACCACTTGCAGGTGTCTGCTGACTGCCTCAATTTGCCCTGTTGCCCTGGCCACTGGCAGCTGCTGTGTCCTGCCTGCCCTTCAGTGCTCCCTGGCTGGGATGCCTTTGTCTTAAAGTAACATAGAGCTCAGGGCTCTTTGTTACAATAAGCATGACCCCAGTACAACAGTGATACTGAATCAAACAGGAGGATGGCCAGCTACCCCAATCACTGTACAAACATGGGCTCTGAAGGTTGCCAGGATATGAACTGATGATTTAATTCCTTGCCAAGAGAGACTGAAATTCTCGTCATGTCTTTAATGCATTTAATACAATGCATTTAATTTGTAAATACAGTACAGTACACTTCATAGTTCTTCTGGTGCAAAAGTGAAGCTGAGTACAGTTCAGTCTGTTGCAACACTGTTGTAAGTAGCAGAAAAGCGACTAGTGGTTGGAAGGCCAGAGTCATGCTGAGTCCTGAAATATTGGCTTGGCAATTGGTTGTCTGTTGAAATTCCAGGTGTTTTCTGAACTAAGAAGCCACAACGTTAAATCCTGTCATGAAGAGCTGGTCCCTCTCACTGCTATGACTTTATATAAATACCAAACTTTTTCAGGAAAGGAAGTTCCGACTCCTTCAAAGCAGCCTATCATTTATAGCATTCTAGCTCTTGAAGGTAATGTTGAATGATTCTACCAAACATGTTTGGAATACCTCCTGATAGCTGAGTGTTAGGCAGATTTTTCCTTAGTAAAAGTATAATGGTAATGTAGTCTGAATATATAGGCTCTAGCTGACGTATCAAAGAAAGAAAGCCAGATTTTCATTGATTTTCTTCATCTCTGCACCAGTAGTTATAAAGAAAAACTATTTCGGCATAAAGCAGGTTTTACTACCCTGTGGGTGCATATGCATGTGCACTTTACTGCACATGAGACTAATTTCATGTGCTGTAAAGCATCACTGTCTACATGTGTGCTGCATTTAGTGCTTAGTAGATTAATTTACTCTGGTGTAGTATAGTTCCATCAGACAGATACTATCCTGTGCTGCAGTAAATTGTTGTGCTTAAGTGCACGTGCATATGAAGACATCAGGGTTAGTTTATGCTGGCTCAAATTGAGCCAGAGTATATTCAGTTGCATTAATTGCACGTGTAGATGCACCCTGTGTTTCATTGCCAGAGGTGGGAGGTCCCAAGTACTAGAGTTCTGTGAAGTTAGAAGGAAGGAGCTAGTTTGAGTGAGCTTTCAAAGCTTTGCTATTCTCTATAAGAAAGTAGATTTAATGGAGCTTAAAGAGCCAGTGCCTCATTAGTGTTAGACCATATACTTCTGATGGAAAGAAGTGGTCAGGAATGAGAATCAACAGTTTTTGGGGGATATGTGTAGTCCTTAAGATCCAAAGCATTTTGTTTTACATTGATTCCTTCAAAGTAAGCTATTTGCATATTTTTTCAAATGATTCAAAACATTTCCCAATCTAAGTAGGTGCTCTTCAGAAAGAACAGCAGTCACTTTAAGACTCTCAGGTATCTTGTTTAAATGCATCTGTTTTTAGTATAACTGGTATACTGGTAAAATTAACTAAATTGCAAACTGTTTTTCATTTTAAAAAGAATCAGGAACCAGATTCTGGGACTGGAAACGTGAACTGCTGTGATTTTGTAAGTTAAACTCTAGAGTTCAAAGAGTTATTTAGGCGAATTACTTGATTTAATTGTGCTGACAACCCATGACCATTTATGTCAATACAAGTATATATCTGTGTCACCTAAGTAAAATGTATTGAATTTTATAGGATATTTTAGTGAGAGATTTGTGTGCATGTTTTCCAAGGTGGCTTTGTATGTAGTTTAATGCCTCAAGAGTATAGGCATACTTTTATGCTTGAGGCGGACTGCAGATATTTAGTGTATTTGTGTTTTGTAATGTGGCCATTAATAGATAATCTTTCTCATCTGCTATGGTTACCATGACAGGGAAGGACATGGATTGCTGTTGATTTTCCTGGGTCTGATTTTAAATCAGTGTGTTCTGCTTGAAATCAAAATGAACTGTACCATTTATTTTGGGGGAAAAAATCTCCTTAAAGCATTCAGGGAAGTTTTCTTCTTTTGTAGACATATAAATGCATCTGATTATTATTATCCCTAATAGCTTACAGTGTTAGTACTGCAGTATAATTTCAGGCTATAGGGTGTTAACAATTATTTTCCTGGCTGATATACTTTGTAAATGAAGATATACCCATCCTCATTAAATTTTAAAGTTTTGGAGAGAATTATAGAAAACCACCATGTTTCTGGGTAAATCATTAATTATATATGTTATTTTTTTAAAAAAAGACGGCTTCATAGATTTTAGAAAGCATACCCTTCCTGGATGAAAATAGTTTCTGCTGAAGGAAAAGAGAAAAAAAATAAAAGAAAATAGTAAAAACTTAAGTGAACTTACTTTTTGGCATACTCATTTTATACATTTTTTTCTAACCTGTTCTTTCCTCTTCTCCTTTCATGGAGGCACACTGAGATAGGGGAGCACCAGCCAAGGCCTGCCTGCTCCCTTGTCTTGCAGCACACGGAGGTTGAGGCATGTGAGGACGGGAACACCAGCCCAAGGCTGTCTGCTCCCCTGTCTTGAGGCACACAGCACCCCAGCCAACTGCTCCACTCCTCGGCTGGCTGGGGTGCAGTGTGCCCTCATTGTGCCCCTGGCTCTTGTCTTTGTCCCAGCATACACTATTTTCGCATGCTTTGTGTCGCTTTTTTGTGGGGGAGAAAAGATGGGGGGTGGAATCCTGGTAGCAATTTGTGCCCCCATGCTGCAAATTCACAGTGCTGTGCATGGTTTAATGTGCAATATATGTGGTTTGTGGCACCACAAACCCCACATGTCCGCACATCTGGATGTGCCCTAGGAGGTTTCCCCCTTTCCCCTGTTTTCCAGTAACCCAGATGATCTTCTAATTTACATACCTAACTGTTTATGACTCAGTAGCCACTTTTACTCATTTTCTCCTGTGGATCCTATGCCCTTGGAGGAGATGACATAAAGAATGAAACACAATAATGCCTGTTGTAGTTACTGCTCTCTACTCGGATGCTTTTACCCACTCTGTATAATTCTTAGGATTTATATTTGCCAGGATTGCTTGTATTAATTTATAATTCAGAAGAATAAGAATCCCATTTTACTGAGAGTTGTAGATGTAGGTATTTGTGGTGGTTACAGCTACCTACCATTTGTGTACGTGGACATATACCCTGTGGCTAATATATCTTCTTGTATTTTTCTTTTGTTATGCTATTCTTCTATATTCCATGTTGAAACTGGCTGTTGTGTTGTTGTGGCAATTTTTTTTATAATATAACATTGCTGTTGACTACTGCTGTTGCTTCACTTTGACTTTTTCCATGTTAGCTTGCCTTTTTATCATTTCTCAGTCGAAAGAAATGAGAAGTTGGATGCCTCTCCCATTGTTTTTTATGGTTGCAGCCATTGTTTGTTCTGAGTTGTATTCTTTTAACTTTATCTATAACAAATCCAGCTTATCAAGCAACAAGTTTAAGATTTAAAAATGCATCCAATCTTCTAAGGGGCCTGTGGCTTCATTCTGAGGTGTGGAGCACCACTGGGATTTTATTTTGGCAGTAGTGGGGCAATCGAAAATGGCATTAATGCCCATGGCTTCTTGAGGTATCAGAGAAACTCAGGCATCCAGCCCAAGGAGCCAAATGAATTTGATGCCCCTGGCCTAAAGTATACAATAAAGACATATGTTCACCTTCCATCAAAATTGCTCCCTCAACCAAGTCAGTCTCTAAAGAGGAGACCTCTCCTCTCCTCCCCATTTCATAGTCAATATTAAGCTTTTGTATTTCTTCATCTGTATATGAAACCTGCTTAATAATTCACCTCTGTTCTGAGATTGTTTCTCTGTAGGGTGAACTGATTTAAATAACCAAGCAGGAGAGAACTTCATAGATTTCATAGACATCAGGGCTGGAAGGGACCTCGGCAGATCATCGAGTCCAGCCCCCCGCCCAAAGGGCAGGAAGTCAGCTCGGGTCATAGGATCCCAGCAAGATAAGTATCCAGTTTCATCTTGAAGGTGTTCAATGAAGGCGCTTGAACCACCTCCGGTGGCAGGCTGTTCCAGACCTTTGGGGCTCGGACAGTAAAGAAGTTCTTCCTTATGTCCAGCCTGAAACGATCTTGAAGTAGTTTATGACCATTCGACCTAGTCGTCATCCCTTGGTGCGCTCTGGTGAACAAACGTTCCCCCAGATGCTGGTGGTCACCCCTGATAAACTTGTAGGTGGCCATCAGATCACCCCTGAGCCTGCGCTTTTTCAGGCTAAAGAGCCCCAGGGCTCTCAGCCTGTCATCGTAGGGTCTGCTTCCCTGACCTCTGATCATGCGCGTGGCTCTTCTCTGGACTCTCTCAAGCTTCTCCACATCCTTTTTGAATTGTGGAGCCCAAAACTGGACACAGTACTCCAGCTGCGGCCTCACTAAGGCCGAGTACAGGGGGAGAATGACGTCCCGGGATTTGCTTGAGAAAACTCCACAACTCCAAGGAGTTTCAGTTTGCTACATCGCAAGTCATTTAAGTCACATTAAATCACATCCCAAGGCACATTATGCCACTGAATTTGCTACAGCAGCTGGAATTACTGCGCAATATGCCGTCGCCACATGCAACACCAACACCATTATAGTGGTGCGGAATCATTTAACCTGCTTTAAACGTCTTGCGCACACGCCCCTCATTTCATCTACACACAGGCTTAAACACCTTTTTCTCTGTATAGGTGCTTATGGTGAATTACAGTTGAGCCCTTTGTGAATTCCAAGAGGGAATTCATTATTCCTCTCATCTGTATTTTTGTCTGAATTGCATTACCATTTACTAACTGTATTAGACTGGCCTATTTATCTTAGTCCACAGCTTCCAGACCTTTATCCCCTCTACAAATTTGAAAATGGATCAAAATAATTTGAACTCTGAATCAAAGGGGGAAAAAAGGATGACTGAAACTAAGATTTATCTTCATGTTACAGTGAGACCTGTACACATATTCATTTTCATGAAATGTAGTTTTGGGTTTCTGATTTCTACGTATCGGAAGGGTAAAAAAAAATCTATATTTATATTTATATCTCCATAGATTGAAAATTGTAATTTGATGTGAACATTAGAGGGTTTATAACATTTTGAAAGTCCCCACGTAATGGATTCGCTTTAATATTTCTCATAGTAAGTTTGCACGCATACAGCCATGAAACATCTGATGTGTAGAAATTCTCTTGCCTTTGAGCTAAGTCAGTATCTAAAGTAATCTCATCCTGATATTCTTTTGATAGGAATCAAAATAACATGTCCTACAGCCCACTAGGGGGTAGGTAGATACTGTTACATTTCTTCTGCTTGTAAACCAAGATTTATTTTAAATTCATTTTTAGTAAATCTTCCATTTGCTGTACTTGTCCAAAGCAATTATGTATGACTGAGTTGACTGTTATAAACAAAAAAAATATTGTAAAATATAGAACAAAATAGAGCATGATTAGGACATAAATGTAAGTAAAAACCTACACCGATCTACAATTTCTGTACAAGGCAAAGATCTAGATATAACATAAGTCAGACTCTAGAAAGGTGCATATAAATTCAGTGCCTGGTGCATTTTGCTGTTGTTGTTTTCTCATTATTTTAATCTTAAATTCAGATATACCTTCTTAATTCAACAAAAACTTCATGTGTGCATATTAGAGAACAATTTGCTTTTGTGGTTTGGATTGTTTTGTTATGTGGATTATTCTGAAAAACTACTAGAAAGCTCTTATACTTAGCACAGCCAATGCAGTACTCTTATTCATTTCAGAGGGAGCAAGAATCCCTCAGCTGCACTTACAACTTTCTTTTCTATAAAAAGCAGACTGCCAATTAACATCAAAAGGGGGCACTCCCTCTAAAATTATTCCAGAGAAAAGGCTCAAAGGACCCGTCTTGGACATTACCCATCTTGCCCTTTTCTGCTTACCATGAGGAATATCAGCAATATAGAAAATTCCTCATATCAAAGAAGTGTTTCAGAATCTACTTGCATGCTCAAGTGAGAGAGTACTTTTCTATGAATTCATTTATACTGAGTATTATTCACTAGTATAAACATGCAGGGAAAACCAAAAATGTATTAGAGTGTCTTTTAACTGCCTTTGTAATCCTGTTTAAATCTATGTAATCATTCTGTATAATTCCACTTACTTCTTTTAGGGCCACTACTTTCATTAAATTTTGACATTTTGATAGGTGACATTGGATAGGTGATTTGGTAGATGAAGAAAACTAATGAACACTTCTCCTTCACCACCAAACTCTGTGTTGTTCATGTCTTTAAGCTTCACCCAAGGAGTCTGGTTTTACATTGCCTCTAATCATAGAGTGCCACTGGGAGTTAATACACCATACTGCTACTTTCATTTCAAACAAGTTTCTCCTGAAAACCTACTTCTACCAAAAAAAAGGCATTTATTTTACTTATTAAACAAAATAAAATGCATTTCACTATGCTGCGCACTAGCCTATTTTGAGTTACCATATAATCTTATTGATATACCACCATGCATCATCATTTGCCCCTGCCTAGTAATTTGTTCCTCCTCCTGTTGTCATGTCTTCAATTAGGATGTAATACAAAGTTCTCATTTAAGTTGTTTTGTTCTCAACCTGACAGTTGGTGTACCTTGGTGCTCAGTAGACTTTGTGCCTGTCACAGCAACTCCGGTGGGGCTACTGAGAGAGGGTGTTCATAGGCTCCCAGAAGGTAAAGCCAGAGGGAGACATTAAACCCTGCTCTGGCAGCCCCACCAAAACAGTCAGGTGCATGTTTTAAAGACCCCAGGGGGCTACCCCTTCCCACCACAGCCTCTGATCCTTCATTCCTACAAACTAGGGCAGTCCCAAGTATCACTGAAGAATCAGGACTGGTCTCGGGGCTGGTCCCAACAAATCAGCTAATTGTTGTCACAGACCCTGGGGCAGCCCCAAGCTTGTTGGAGACCAGTACAGCCCAGGCCAGTGCCAACAATATTGTCAGCAGACTGACTGGAGACTGGGGCTGTCCTGAGCTATTTCCAACTATCAGCTGATTGTCAGGCATTGATTTGGAGAGCCCCAATGTGTCGACATGACACATGTTCAGTCTAAGGTGCCCTATAAACCAGCCATAAAAAGGTTCTACATTATTTGTGGAACATTTTTATGGCTCATTGTGTTAGGCCATTCCCTTGAATCTGGGGTCACAGTCTGCCTGGCAAGACCACTGGTCCTGGCCCGCTACCCCCTGGCTGATCATTCAGACTGGGCAAAGCAGTCGGGAAGCCTCCATCAGGGCCTAAACATCTGCTCATTCCCTGCTGTGGGAATGGCCAGTTGGGGTCAGCCAATTCTTCACTTCCCTCTGTATAAACTCCTGCACAGGAACAGGAAGTGTCCTGTGCTTTGCTCAGCTGGAGCCCAGAGTGTCTTGCTGTTTCCTCCAGCCTGTGGCTCTGCCTCAGTTCTGCTTGATCTCCTGGCTTCTCAACTTGGCTTGCCCTCTTACTCTGCTGTCTGTCTGATCCTTTGGCCTCCTGACTTGGCATGTCCCTAGACCCTACACCCTGTTTGATCTCCTGGCTTCTTGCCCTTGGCTGCCCTTTGACTCCATACCCTGTCTGATCCTCCAGCTTCCTGACTTAGTCTGTTCCCAAACCCAGTTCTTGGATTGGCTTTCTGGCCACCCACTATCCACTGAGACAGTTTTCCATTTTATGATGCCTTGTTTAGGTGCTCATGTCACTTTGCATAAATGCAAAGTGCAGAAAGGGCCTAAACTGCACTGACTAGAGTATATGGTTAACCACCAGAGTCTAGTTTGGGAAGCTTAATCAACTTTTCGAAGATTCTCTTGTGTTGAGGGAATCCTCAGCTGACTGTCTGGAGATATAAACAACCCCAAGTTCTTGGTTTGCTTTTGTTTGCTTTCATTTGCTTTGCTTGGGTTGTTTAGATGCTGAGTTATATCATCAAATAAAAACATCAAATAAGGTAATGTGATTGTGCTAAATAAATATGCAATAACTGAATATGTGATCTGTAAATCAAATAAAAGTATCCCCTGTATTCTCTGGAAATTCACAGGAACAGAAATCAGTTATGCAGGCATATCAACACTCCAAGTCCTTTTACTAGTATGACACCTTCAAACCAAAGTAACAGGCACCTTAGAAATGCCACTGATAGATGAGACAGCTGGATTTATGTGAATATTATTATTATTATAGACTGCTTTTTTGTTTACTATGACGGGGCCATGGTGCCCGAGGAGCCCCTCGGGGTGCGGCGCGTGCCCATCCGTGTCATGCCTCTGGTAGGCTGGCTATGGCTGGGGCTGTCTACCCTGGGGGGTGCGCAGGCAGGGTCCGGGGCCCTCCCGTGCGAACTCCGTGCTAACTCACGCGCCGGCAGAGAAGCGTGCCTGTTTGCGCAGCCTGTTCGCGTGGCTCCGGTCGCGTGGCTCCCTGGGGGGCTGGGCGAAGTAGGGGCCTGGGCGGGGCTTGGCCCTGCCCGGGTCCACTCAGCCGCCTCCTCCCACACACACACACTAAGGGGTTAGCCCCCTCTCTCCACGGGCCCCGCTTACCCCGGCTGTGCTTCTGGGGGGCTTCGGGGGAGCGGGGGCGCAGCGAGCTTTCACCCGCGCGTCTCTCACCGCTTCTGAGTCTAACTGGGCTTTTTTCCCGGTCAGCGGGCCCTTTTAAACTGCGCGCATGCGCAGTGGGCCTGCCGTCGAGGAGCTGCTCTAAACTTTGGTTAAAACATTGATTGTGTTCTGTATACTTTTACATTTTTTCTTAAAGGAAGGTTGATTTTTTTTCATTAGACTATAACCACTACAGTGTGTTAATTTCTAAATAAATATAGCTTTTGCTACTTTTGGTTCCACGTTTCATTAATCAGTAGAAAGTCTATGCATTTAAGTAGTTATATATTTAAATATATATATCTTGTTATTCTAAATGTTTAAGTCATATCATGTTAGGAAAGATCATCCAATATTTTCTGTTTCCTAGGTGGCTATTTCTGAGTCATGGTTTATGTCAACATGCTTTGTATAACATTGGAATTCAATAAAAATGCAGGAAGTAAGCATTTTAAAACTGTTTATTTTTAGTCAAGTGGAACTGTATGAAATATGATGGATACATTAAAAAGGTTTATCAAAACATGTTTCATTTAACAATAACTGATGTTTTAAACGAGGAAATATTTGTAGTTAGCAAATAGAACTGGTTGGTTTTGGTTCCTGTATCCTTCAGGTTTTTAGAACTAGTAGATCTCAGGCTCTCAAACTTCATTTGTATTTATAGATTAATTGATTTATAGATTTATTTATGGAAAAAGGAAACAAACTTATCTGCTTATTCACTTCCAGCTGATTTCACAACCGTTGAATAGAAATGATAGAGAACTGTTCTAAACTGAATAAACTATAATCTTTTCTCTGCACCTGCAGACTACAGCTCAAAACTAGGTTATCACTTTAATGAATTATGGTTCAGTGTGCTTAGCCAGTAACTTTCCTCTGTTCAGTGATTTGGCTATCCAAATGTAAAATAAAATAAAAATCAGCAGCATGTGTATACTCTTTTTAAGGAATTTAAATTATTTTAATACATTATAGTAAATTTAGGCCTTAATCTACATCTAAATATTAATTTCATACTTAATTTTAAATAAGATTATTTTTTAAAAGGAAGAAAGATATCTAGGCTAAACGTCATTGATGTGATGCATACATTAACAATCATATTTTTTATCCTAGCTGTTGTGTCAGGAGTTTGACATTTGCTCCCTGACATTTTGTCATTCAGATGTAGTGATGCGGTATCACCACATGGTGATGCAATATAACCACATGATGAGTTTCTGTCATCACTGCAGTAAAAGCAAGATTCTTGAGTTAACCTTTTTGGAAGCAGATCCATCAAAACTGGGACTGCCCACTCAAATAAGAGGTATATAGGTTCCTAGTTGTCCTAGAGAAATAGGACAAATGCTTAGTGATTGGACATGATGCATTTTATATTCTGATGGAAGATACTTTGTGGATTTGCAGTAATAATTTTTCTAAAGTTGGTTTGTTTTTATAACTGCTTCCATTATTCTACCTCTTTTCACTTTGAAGGGTTGTATCTGCTCACAGCAGTTTTTGCTGTTTCTTCAGTTCTTTGACCCCTCTGCATTGCCGACAAAACAAACAACCTAATAGAAAAATAAAGTCTTGAACGTTCTATTTAAAGAAAGGATTTGGAAACAAATGTTGAACAGTTCTATTTTTGGGAGGTTGTCTGTCCAATATTTCAGGTCCTCAGATGCTACAGTGATCTGACTGATATAAACACCTGCAATAAATGCTGTGTATGCTGACTTTTGACACCTCCCTACTCCTTTAAGTTGCTTTTTTATAGTGAGCTTTGCTGGTTGTCTGAAAAAGATTGATCCAAACCACATAATACTGTAAGCTCAAAGGATCCTTTGCCATTTGGCTCCCCCCTATATTGTGAAGCATAATTTCAGTGAACTGGTTTTCTAATTCACTATAAGAATGATATTGACATAATGACATAGCCATAAAAAGTAGGCAGTTTTGTCCCATTTGTGAGATGAGTATTGACAGTTTTTTTCCTTTCAAGATGAAAACAAATGATCAATATGTTACTAGTCATATTTCATGCCGGCAGTGAATTATTGACAATTAGGTTGCCCAAATTCCATACTTTATCTCATAAATACAAGAAACGTTTAAATAACATCAATGCTAGAATGCAGTCTTGAAGACAGGGAAATACAGAATGGAATTTATTCTTCTGCTTGGCCCAGTGAACAATGCGAAAGGAAAAGTCCCACAATAAAGTAAGGCAGAGGCCAACATTTCCAGGTGTTGTAGGCAGGTGCGGCTTCTTCAGAGATACTAGAGTTGCTTTGGTATATGTGATGCACACTTGTACATGTTAGGAAACCATCTACCAGATTCTGTACAACTGCATAGTGCTAATAATGCATTCCAAGGCAAGTAGTAACCTTTGCAGTGTATCAAAGAACAAGTCACCACATGGGATTGTGGGAGTTTATCAGTTGGGTTCAAACTAGTTTGAACTGTTTCATCTGCACTGATGTTTAAAATGGGTGGGAGTAGAAGAAAAGATATGATTTCAGTGGTGTTGGGCATTGTCAGCACCCCTTTTGGTTAAATCTGCTGAAGAGCAAGCCTAACAGGATTCTTTGACTGTTTGCAGTCTTAATATTGTTAAAATCAAGGTGGCTTGAGAGACTTCTTACAGTCTCCCAAGCAAACATACATTCAAGTGGCTATTTAAAGTGAGTACTGTAACATTTATTGATTAAATATATATATTATCAAGAGCTGAAAAATAGCAACATGTATTTGCCTGAGACCAGAAATCATCTTTGTGAGCTCTTTTAGTCCATCACTTAAACAAGAATGTGTGTGTTGTTGGTTTACCAAGGCATATTTACCAGATAGACTAGAATGGCTCCTTAAAAGCTATTACAATCTGTTATGCAGTTACATATTTATAAATATTTGTAGAACACAAGGCTGTCAGTGTCTTTTTTTCTAAGTGTGCATTTAGCCACAGAATAACGCATTATAAAGCTTGTGAGAAAATAGTTCTTGTCTACCTTCAACATAGAAACCATAGTAAAACTCTAAAATATTTCAGTTGCTGTTTCCAGTCTTGATTTCATAGACAGTACCCTTGGCCTAGCAAGCCATCCAAAAGGATACAGAATTTGACTCCATAGCAGGCTAGCTTATACAAGAGAATAATTATTTTGCTGACTTAGAGAGTTGTCTGGTAGGTTATGGATCAGAGGTGATGTAGGTAATTTAGCTTCCCACACCCTAGTGCAGTGGTTTTCAGCCTTGACAGATGTGAGGCACCCCTTGGAAAATGCCAGCTCTTAGTTTTCCCTCTCTTTTGTTGACTACAAAAAATAATAGAGTAATTCTTCTGTTGGAAAGAACTTGAAAAGACCACAGCAGGGGAGAATGATTTTTAATACTATGAATTCCTTTTTGAAAATTCTGGGTTTATCTTGTGAATCACGGTTGCATCACTAGCAGTGCTAATATTTCATATGGATCCCTGGTTGAGAATAACTGTCTTAGTGTTTCTCCCTTCGTCCAGGCTGCGCTAGCAGTTAGGGCTTACAGCTTGTCTACACAGGAAAATACTACTTGTTTGGATGCTCTTTTGGAACTGGACTCCTGCAGCCCAAGTTTGGACATGAATAGGAACAAACATTTATGAAGTAATGCATTACAGGTTAGGACACAAGTGTAAAATTCATATCTATGCAGACCCTAGAGCTTGCTGCTTTCATGTACAATCATCCAAGGAGACTGATTTCTGTTGGCAGAAGACATTATTCCATTTTTTTCAGGAGCATTTTAAGATTACAAGTGAACTTCACTTCTTAAAAATCCATTTTTTTTTCTAGTTTGTCCAAAGCAGATACCTGAAGAAGCGTCTTCCAATAGAGACTCAAGCCTTACTAACACACCAGTGCAAAGCAAGCTAGTGTCTTCCTTTCAGCAGCACACCAAAAAGGCACTTAAGCAGGTAAGCTGGTATTGGTTGATTATTGTGTGGCATCGTACAGACTATTTAAGAAAGAAACCAGTTGAAAAAAACTGCAGCAAGGTTCGGAAACATTTTAAATAAAATTACTGGTACATTTTAAATAAAATTACTAGCTTAACTATCTGAGCTTTTTTTGCTACTTGAGCTACAATACATTATAGGAAAGTTTTGGAGTGTGTTCTGTTCACTAGAGCCATAGTCCTCTAACTGTATAATTCAGGGATCCAAAAGATGTTTTCCAAGCAAGCTGATTTTCTTACACTTTATTGCCTTCCCATATTTTGTTTTATTTGAACATTGTTAAACTTAAACCCCACCCCAAAGCAAACCTTTGCAAAATATGTTCTCAGAGAAGGTGTACTGAGAGGTTACAATAACGAATACATTGGCTGTTCAGTTCCTACAAATAGTTTGTTAAATAGAATATGTCTATATTCTGATACTTTTTTTGTGGTAAATACTGTATCTGAGAGAGTCTTTGTTTTAAGTAAACTGCATTGGCATGTGTGTAGTTTATGCAATACATAGTAAAACTTCTAGCACGTGTGATTTGGGTATTGTAAACTGAACACAAAGCTGTGTGAAGGATGTGTTCCAAATGCTGCTAAATTGGTTTTACATCACAACGAAGTAATGACAAAAGCACAGAAAATCTCATAAAAAAGGAAGACATCTCTAACCCTTCCATCTTGTTACCATGTGCAAAATGTCCCCCATTTCATAAAGATTTTATTTACTCATTGATTTGTAAAATAAAACCTTTCTAAAAGATTGCATGAGGTTGTGTTACTTTAGTTTTTTCTTGACCTTGTATCCAAGTTTTTGCATTTAGCAAAAAATGTATGATAGCTGAAATATGGTATCTTACATATTAATTTAGCTCCCATATGAGCAAAGCACCTAAGCACATGCTTACATTAATTCCCATTAAACAATTTTTTTAATAACTTAAGTTCATCCATAAATTTAATCAGAAGTCCCATTACAGTCATATTTAAACACTTTGCAGAACTGGCCCAGTAAGTCAGATGAAGTGGAGGAGTGGGTATAACAGACTTCACTAATTGTGAAGGCTATGGTTAAATTGTGAATGAGGCAGACTGTATCTGGAAGCCTTTTTTTTTTTTATGAATGTACTGAAATTTCAGTAATCCACTTCTGTTTTCCTGTTAAATTTTGGCTTTTTTCTACTGTAAAATATGTCTGAACTTTTAGGCTTAGCATTCTTTTACAGCTGTTTTGGGAAGCATAGGGTATGCGTAACTGTGGGGAAACAAATAAAACAAACAAAAAAGATATTACAGATAATGAACATAAAGACCAGGGCTGGAAGTCCTTGCAAAACTTTCCATAGGACAGTATTGTTTCAGCAGCATTAGAAAGGTAAATAATCAGTAGGAGGAACAGAAAACAGTTATAATTAATATTATGTCAGTTAGACATCGTACTTTGTCTTTTGAGCTAATTATTACAGCTGTCTATAAAGAATAGGTTCTCCATGGAGATTACAGAATTGGATATGTATTTCATGCCTTTGTGGTTTGGTTTTCCCCCCACTTTCTTCCTTTGCTTTAAAGCAGTAGATATTTGCCACTGCCACTTCCAGAACTGTAAGTCATGTGAGATAGATGAAGCGATTTTATTGAGAAAATTGCTCTTGAAAGTGTATTTACCTACCATGTATCTTCAGTATTTCTGTGGATTTTATGGACCCCATGTGTTAAATTTGTACAAGAAGAGCCTGTGCTTTTACCAGGGCTGGATTAATCCTTTAGTGGGCCCCAGGCAAACAAACTCATGGGTCCTGGGCTGGTCGAGACCCCCCCCTCCCCAGCCCAGCACTGCTGCGCATGGGGAATGGGACTCAGGGCTGCTGCTGGGAAGGAGCTGCAGTGGTGGCAAGGCCAGCGGAGGGGAGGGGAAGAGAAGGGAGGTGGATGGGGCCATTTGTGCTGCTGCCATGGAGGGAAGGATCGGCTTTTTTGCTTCTGCCATGGAGGGAAGGGTCGGCGCCCCCCCCCCCCTCCCCGCCCCCGCAGCTCAGGGCTCTGGGCATGTCTAGCTTGCCTATGCGTTAATTCGGCCCTGGCTACTACATGAATACACAAAGCCATCAGGAAATTATATGTGACGCGCGCGCGCACAGACACACACACACAAGTGCTTCTGGTCCGCTTCCAGGTCCGCCGCCAAGCGGGCTAGGGACCCCCATGCTCCCATAAGATGCTCCATCTGCCTCACCATCTCGGCATTTCTTA
>NW_005842347.1:640974-641395 GCF_000455745.1 Alligator sinensis | reverse complement strand
CATGAGCCGCCTCGTACCTTGAGCTATATAGAAAAAACATATAAAGCTGTGTCTATGTTTGAATCATTGAATCTCTCCAAATTGAATCTGAAATGTTGAAGAAGTACTACATTAAAATACTATAGACTGGACTTATTTTGTTTAAAGGTTTCTAGAAAGCTATTTTAGGCCACTGATGGTAATCCTGGCCACTGATGATAATCTTGGCTTCTCCTACAACAATCTTAGGACTCCTTTGCCTTCTGTTAGGCTTGGAGCTAAGATTACTGCATTTCCTCAGCAATGCTTGGTATGTTAAGGAGCCAGAGCACTCTTTGAGCCATGCCTCCTGCCCTTGACTCGCTCAGAGTGGCAGTGAGGGATCTATTGATGAATCCCTGGTTTCCTCTGCTTTTCAGAGACAGTGAGGTTTGCAGTGCTA
>NW_005842347.1:635723-640964 GCF_000455745.1 Alligator sinensis | reverse complement strand
GTTCACTTGCATCTCATGTCCTCATCTGACAGGGTCTGTGCTTATGTGTCCCAGTCTCAGGTATTTTTTTTAACATTTGTCATCCTTTTTGGTCATTCTGTTGGGACAAGGGTTTGTGTATTTCAATGTATGGTACATTTGTGTCTTCTGTGGAGGGATGGGGGTGGGATTTTTACCACTTGACGTTTGCTCCTGATGGTATTTGAGTGGAGGCTGGAACAGCTTGGTTTCTGTTCAGGATGATTTGTGCTTAATGAGTACCTAGGGCAAAGCTCTTATTTGTGCTTGACTTTCCGGTGGCAGATTCTTCTTTACTAGATGTTTCTTTCCTTGTTATTGCGAATGGATATTTACTGTACAGCTCTTGCTTACCCAGCACCCTTGGGAAGTGATGTGGCATGCATTCTTACATTGTTTTGCCCTCAATAAATTTTTCTACTTTAAAGAATTTTGGCATGTTAAGAACATAAGAAGATTAATTTTGACATGTTGACTAATATGGGAACCACTTTATGTGCCAGCAAGACACCAGATGTTCATAGATCCTACCACAGATTGCTGTGAATTGTACTTTCTCTGAACAAGGCTAACTCAAGTACAAGCCTCAAATCCTTGCATGGCCACTGCAACAATACAGTTCCATTCATACTGCCTCTCTCTGGTCAACTTTCTGTTCTGTTGGCCTGAGTTCAAATTTTATGGAAACCCTTAGCTGTGCAGATTGGGTTGTGTCTGCCAAGCTACGCTTGAAATATTGCTCAGAAAGAACCATCCAATGATCCTGTCTGCAAACTGGCTTCATGCAGATGGCCCAGGGCACACATGGACTTCTGACATACTGAGGTGATGGTGTCTGCTGCATTCTCTTATGACCGTGTATAAGAGCATCTTAGATCCCTTCATTGTTATCACTTGGTCTCTGAGGCAGTGCCAAGAGAAGATAAAGAGACTGAAGGTACTTGTGATGTCAGTAGACCTTAAGAGAAGAAAAGAAACCTGCCTCATTTTTGGCACTTTGGAATCAGCACCAAACCACACAGCAATGGGCTGCTGACTGGAGGAAGAGGAGAAGGAGGATTAGAATCGGTGTGTGGACCAGAAATGTTTGTGACTTGTGCTGGGGCCCCAAAACTTCTTGTTAGATGCAGAGCTCCAAAGACAGCAGCCAGAGGGTTTGGGAGAGAGCTAAGGAAATGAGGGGACTTCTACACAAGGTATGTTACTGCCGTTGTTTTTATTGCTTTGGGCCTTGTCTGCATGCTTGGTGGCTGGGTTCATGAGTGTGTGCTCCTGTAGCTGTGAAAAGAGTAGATGAAGCCTCTTGTGAGGGAGGAGAACCCCTTCTGCCCTTTTCTGTTTCAGTAGCAGAAGATACAGCTCCATATACCTTCCTCCGGTGGATGTTGCCATATTCAGCAGCCCCCTCTATAAATCACATGCACAGCACACTTCCTGTTAGCTGCAGTTATTCCTATTTCAAATAAAAATAGAAATATTTGTGAGTTCTTCAGAATGTTTTACTGAGCTGTACCACATGAAGAGGCTCCAAATAGTGACCAAGCAAGGCTTAAAAAACAGAATTAGATACACATATATATTTAAAATGGAAAAACAGAATACTTTAAAAAGATTGTGTGGTGAGAACTATGGTGGACTCCATGGGCTGCTTCTGAGTAAAAGGACTGTAGGCACGTCTTTAGCTCTAACCACATTTCAAGATGCCTTTCTATCAAATGTAAGCTGCTTTAAAGCACCGAAGGCCCAAAAGGTCAAACAATATGGCTGTGTCCAAGGTCCCTCCTACAAACCAGTAAGTTCAAAAGAGCAATAATGACATTTAGCCCTAACATTGCCAAGTTCTTGGGAGTAATCTCAAGGAAATCTCTGACATAAAGACAGTGCTATGGTTTGGCAGCCAAATTATAAGGAGTATTGCTAAACTCTCTGAACCCTCATGTAAACTCACTTCACCTTCTGCTTCAGTGCACATCCTTAATTACCACTCGAGAGAATAACTAGAGCAAACTCATCAATCTTGCCCCCTGCATTCACTCTATTAGGACTTTCTTTCCTGATGTAGAGTGATGTAGAGTGCTCTCCAGGCACCTTGCAGCCTGCAGTAACTAATTCTGTGTCACTGTCTACGTATTGCAGTATACAGCTTTCATTTACCCCCAGGAACACACCTTACAAACCCTTTTATTCCTAACTACTCCTTCCTGCAATGAGTGAAGAAAAGGAAATGAATGCTAGGCAGAAGATCATTGTGATTATGTCTTTACTGTCTCAAATCCCAGTGAAGAGTGCCCTCATTAAAGGTTTTCAAATATCAACACAAACTGAAAAACATTAGTTGTATTGCATTCCTTAGTATTCTACAGTTGTCCAGGCTATTATAATGTTTGTTAACCATTTCCTTATCTCATTTCAGACAGCACCATGACACTAAAGCCACAACTGGGAAATGCAGGCCCAACATAACCTAAGAGTGACCAGAGATCAAGCAACAGATGTGGGAAGGTGCTTGAACAATATCCATTTTAATCGGTGGAAAACGAGAGATGAATTACTTCTTGCCTTTCAGAGAGACATGGAAAAGGGACAGTGACAGAACTTGAGAGATGTAATCAAGAAATAGAAGTTTGAAGATGGCAATCTATATTGCTATTTTGATTGTCAAGTCATATAAGGAAGAGGACAGAACTGTCATGACAAGGAAACAGTGTGACAGGGAAATGAGGCTGGAAGGACAAGAGTTCCAGAGGGAGCTCTTCAGGGAGTACATACAGAGCCCAAAGGCAAATTGTACAGTGTGTTCCTCTACAGGCCACTGTGCCTGGGCAGCATATATCAGCTCTTCAACATGATACCAAAGTGTGGGACTGTAGCAGTGTTCATAGGACTCTTCTCCTGGTAAGACCCGTGGAACTCAGAACTTGCCTTTTACCAAGAGGCAGAGAATAGGAATTCATATGAGGTGCATTCTCTGTTTTTATTATGTGTAATAATTAATTGCAAGGTGTTTTGTTTTGTTTTTTCTCCCCTGTGTGGTGGTCTGTATTGGCTGGTTATTGTAGCTGGCCCTGCATGTCTTGTGTTTTAATAAATGTGGCTTTCAGTATTTCTTTCTCTGAGATTTTATTAAGCAGAATTTCTTATTAAGCTTTAAAGCATTGCTGTGCTAAATCACCCCTCTGCTTCATTATACCAGTTGGTCATCAAAAGTCCACCAGTTGGTGGTCATAAGTCTGGCCTAAATGTGGCAGTCTATAAACATTTTTTTATGTAGCTCAGGCAGCCATTTAGCCTAGGATGGGGATTTTTGTTGTTACTGTAGTGCTTAGGAGCTCTAGACATAGATTAGACTCCATTGTGCTAGGTTCTGTACAAATCATGGATTTGAGTTCCTTTCACAAAGGCCTCTGGAAGTTGTTATGCTTAAGACGCTATTAACCCATTAATCATATCTTAAATAGTAACCTTGTCACGTATTCAGGCAATTAATGGCATGACAAAACAGGAAAACACAAAAAAAATATTTTACAAAATATGTGACATTTTTGTGACTGGTTTCCATCACATCTTAACTGACAGCTGTATGTCAGGGCTTGGTTGACAGCTCCCAGTTGTCAGCAGACTGACAGCTGTGTGGTGCAGCCCTGCATGAGGCTACCACCTGCCTGCTTTCAGGGTGTTGAGTTGAGGGGAGCTCATCGGCTGGGGTGTTGGGTTGGGGGAACCATGGTGATCCCCACACCCTGACAGGTTGACTGCCAGGTTCATTCCATCCCTAGGCCTGCACTGGTTCAGGCTGGGCTGAGAGTACCCAGCTTTCAACTTGCAAGTACAAGGGAAGCCCAGAATCATGGTTCCCCTGCACTGACAAGTATTAATGGTGTAATTTTGATCTGATCCCAAAATCACGTGTCGTGCTATGTATTTGGGGAGGTTCCTAACTAGAGGATCTTGCCCCTCTGCCCAGGGTCAGACCAACCACTGTATTTGGAGTTAGGAAAGAATTTTACCTCAAGGACAGATTGGTACAACCTGGAGGTATTTGCCTTCCTCTGTAGCAGGTAGCATAGCCCTTTACCTGGATTCTCTTGTGTGAACATTTACAACCTTTTATAGAAGCAGGATATTGGCTGCCATGGTTCCTCTTCTTTACCACCCTGACAGGTTAGGGTGTTGTCTTGTGTTGTGTCAGAGTTGATGGTAGTTTTATGTAGTCTTTAGATTAGATTATGGATTGGTATAGGATGGTTTGGATAGGGAGGATCCTTCCAGCCCTTCTTTTCCATGATTTTATGATTAAATGCTAGAGACCTAGTTACGACATGTTTTCTGTGCACTGGTCATCTGGCTCTTTACTCAAACTTGCTCTATTGCCTCTTTTGGGTCATGCAAAATGCCTTTCATTGTTTCTAACATAAAAGTCTGTCTCAGTAAAAGTAAACTTGGGCTAGGTACAGACATTCAAAAAGCCTGTGATGGAATCTAAGTGCTTTTCTGTAAGTGGCATAGTTTAGATCAGTTGCGAACAGTGCACACATTCATTCACCCTTTGGTGGGGGACGCAAATCTTGGACCAGGTTCCACCTTTTAAAATCAGTCTGTATGTGCTGAACTTCTGTTCTGTTATGGATATGAACCAGTTTCTTGCCATTTATACTGGTAAAAGTGTAATGTCTGTACCTGGCCTTGGCCTATTCAGTCAGGCTGCCAGTTTGAAAATATATTCTACAAATGATTGCGCTTGGGACAAAAAGGAGTTGGACCACTAGCTTATGGACCTCCTGTAGGCTCTGAGATCTCCTTTCCAAATCTCTCACAAGCTATTACCCCAGGAAATGTATCCTGTGGGACAGATACAGAATACAGTATGCCTGAAGTGTTTAACTGACTTACTGCATGTAGGCATGGGGCATTAGTTGAGCTAAAACAATGCCTACTACATATACATTACACTCCTGTTGATGACACCGGTGCAATATTGTTAGGGTTTTTTTTTAATAATGGCATGATACATACTTTGTCTGGGCAGAGGCAAAGAGCTAATCTTTCTGTGCAGCTCCCTTATGCCTTGTGCATCCTGTGTTGGGGGTGTTTGTTGTAAGGGAAAGGTGTGAATTTATTCTACGGCTGCCATTTTATAAAATGTATAATGAAAATTATGGGATACAAGTTGCTTCCTGCATATTTGGTCTGCTTTTTGCTATGTTGAAAGAGAGATTTTCCTGC
>NW_005842347.1:630354-635692 GCF_000455745.1 Alligator sinensis | reverse complement strand
CTGAACATTTTTCAATTGACCAATGCTAATAGTTTAATACTACAGAAACCATTTTTTGTTTTGAGACAAACATTTCTTATTTAGAGAGCAAAATCCATTAGTGAGTCAGTGCCCATGTCATTCTTCTCCCATTCACATGCAAGTCAGAATGATTATCTGCCTCATCTCTTTCATTTTTCTATTATGTTTCTACTGTTGAAAAGCAACATAAAAGGTTTAAGTTTTCTATTGACCTGTGGAAATTGTAGCTATGAACGTATGATCCTGTCACCTATAAAAGAAAGTTTTGGCATAACACAAAGGCTGCCACATGATGAGTTGCTGTTAAATTGTATTAACACAGAAGCCGTCTAGAGTAGTGATTCCTCAACCAGAGGAGTTGCATGAGATCCTTTTAAGGGTGTCATGGGGTGCCACACAATGCTGGCACTGTTTGGTATGGAAAAACCTCCATATGATTTGAAAGATAAACCCACATATTTCAAATAGGAATTCATAATGTTAAAAACATTATGACATGTTGTGGTCTTTCTGAGTTTTTAATAACAGAAAAATTGTTCTATTATTTTTTCTGTAGTAAAAAATGAGTGAAAACTAAGAGCTGGCACTTTCTTGAGTCTAAAAAGGTTGGGAAACACTTATCTATGTGGATGTGACATAACGTGTAGAAATAGCAGCAGAGGTACAGGTTAGTGAAGTGGAACTTCCAGAGGTCATACAACTTAGCAGCCAAAAGTATTAGGACCTAGATCTCTTGAGTTTCAGTCACCTGCTCTGTGAACAGGACTACACTGATTCCAGGTTGTTACCTCTGATGCTCGCATATAAAACTAATCATGATCAATGAGCCTGGAGTGAAATAAATTAATTCCTCCCATGTATTTCAATCTTACTTTAATGTTTAATAGGGGGATTCATGAGATAACTTTAGTATTATTGTATATGACATTTATTGTTATATTAATACATTTCTCATTCCAGTGTTTTAATAGATCTTAAAAATAATGAATGTAGCAGCAGCATAGCACATACGGCACATTGAATTTTGATGATTTTTAGTGCTTTCTGTTATTTTTCCATTTTCTGTTGTATGTAAATATAAAAGAAGTTGTCAGCGAGACATTAATTTAGTGGGCAGATGGGAATGAAAGTTTGATAAGCTTAAATTTGCTCAGAGTATGAGGGTGAGAGAAAGGACAAAGACTGAATTTTGTGGTGGTATTAAATAAATTGATGATAAAATATTAATGTTTCATTTTTGCCAATTTAGAATCCAGGGCTGTGATGTAGACTCATTATGTATTTTTGTAACAGATTTTCTTCATGTCATAGATTTTTTTTTTTTACATGGCAGAACAGAATTCCATAGATTTGCATTTCTGATCCATAATGTGTGAAATTTCAAAGGTCATGTTTCATGACGGAAGTTTCAGACTGTAGACTTGACATTTATGGAACAAATAGCAATCCAGAATGATGATGTCTGTTGCAGCCAAGTGTTACATATCTTTGTTGTTAATAACTTAATTTTTAACATTCTCAGCATGTCATCCAGTTAAACAAAAGTGGAAATGTTTTTTTTTCTGCATTAATGGTTGATCTATCTCTATGTTGCATTGTTTTGTTATGAATTTTAGAGTAGTACCAAAATAAAGTTGCAGTCAGAAAACATGGATTTCTGAACAGTGTAAAGTAGAAACATAAAGCTTGACATTTTGATGTTTTGGGTTTAGGTGGGAAGTAATACTTATTGAGGGGATGTGCTTCTCATCTTGTCTTCAGTAACAGTGTGGCTTGTATTGTTTTCTTTTATTTCTCCCTTAAAAGGAGTTGGTTTTTTTTCCTTACAGTTATTATTAGGGAGAAACTGCTTTTTTCCAACATGGGTGAAAAGCCTTTCCCAACTTAATAAATTGAATAGGAAAAGGTCTATATTTCAGGTAAAACCTCCAAAAACACTTCTACTCTTTGGGCCTTCCTTTTACAACATCTGTGTAAGAAGCCGTTTGGAATGAAAATTCTACAGTTATTATGGTGACTTGATGTCACAAAACATGGGTCTTGCTTTAAAGATATAATCAAAAGGAAGTCACTACCTCGATTTCCCTTTGTATGCCATTTAGAGTTATTTGAATGAAGATTGGATGCTGGATGAGTTACTTTTACTAAGACTTGTTTTTATTTCTAAAAAGGTAAACAAATTTATTGTGCTGAATTCTGTGATGGTTATGAAGATCAATAATTTTGTTTTTTGTGTGCAGAAATAAGGAATATTAACAGTTGTTATCAGTAAGAGATCCATAGGTTGGGCATGTACTTTCCAAATCTGTTTGTGAATGCTTTAATATAAGCTTGATGGTTTTTTTAAATATTACAGTATTTGATATTAATGGCTACTTTTTATGTTTAACTTGTTGACTAAATGTTCTGTCATTTTTTTTCTTTCTTCCTCTTTCTTTAACATGTGTCTACATAATAGATAGATGGTAATAGGATTGCAAGGAGTGGTTAAAACATGATCCATGATCATATTCTGTGTTTGCTTTATAAACTTTAGCATCTGTCCTAAATATAAATATTTAATTAATGATTAGATGCATTTAAAACTAAGTCTTCTATGTTATTTAAATAAAAAAATACATCTCACATAGGGTATGACTATTTCTATACCTAATTTCCTTTTTAAAAATGGCTCCAAGATGCCTTCCCTCTTTTCCCTCTTGTGGAACCATAGGTTTTCTCTTGTAAATTTTATAACAACCCAGGCAGGAGCTCATGCGTCTTAAAGATCTAGCACAAGGGATAGGCTGTGTCTGTAAAAGATGCAGATGTAGTTTTTCACAGTTACTTTTTCTATACCCACTCTGATATCTGGAGTCACTTTGTTTTGTTTTGAAAGAAATTGTAAGATTTCCTATTTTGTTCAATATTTTCTAAAAATTTAGCTTATTTCTTTTTTTCCCAGTTCATCAGATGATCTGAGCCTAGAGATTTCTGTGGTAATGGTGGATTGTGGAAATAGTAAGTTAGTCTGGGACACTAAAGTCGCAGTCTTGTAAAGCATTTAAGCCTATACTTCACTTTGAATAATCCCATTGACTTTAAGCTAAGTAGAATTAATCTTAGAATACAAGTTTCTTGTCTTATCCTACAATAGTCTTGTATTGTAACATTGATACCCCTCAGGCTAGGCGTATGTTAGAATCTTCCTCTATAGTATGCATATACTGTATTTACATGACTCCAAGATATGAGGATTTTTCTCCCACTCAGGATAAGGAGAAGACACCCTTGTCTTGGATTTGACTATCAGCCCAGGACAGGCAGTGGTTCAGCTCTGGCTTTGGTCCCTGACTCAGGGCTGAATCCAGAGCTGAGCCATTATCTGCCCCAGGTAGGAATGGCTCATTTGGCAGGAGGAGCATGTAGCCACAGGGAGTGTCAGAGAATCATGGAATGGGGGAAACCCTGCAGCTGTTCCTACCCATCCTTTGCCCCCCATGCCTGTGCCTACTTCCATCCCCTGTTTCCCCTGAAAGCCTGCCTCCTCCTCCCCCCCTTACCTTCTGTTCCAGCTCTGGTCCCTCCAGCCCCAACCTGCCACTGCCTCTCCTTGGCCAGGCTTGGCTGGGGCTGGGTCCAGGCTGTCACTGCTGGTGACTGCCCAGGAGCCAAAGCAGACCTGCAGCAGAAGGTAAATTGGGTGGGGGACTGGCATGAGGTGAGCAAAGGGTAGGGGAACAGACTAGAGTGGGGAGGCAGGCACAAGCATGGCGGGCAGAAATAGGCATAGAGGAGCAGGGGGCTTACGGTGACAGACAGGCAGCATAGGGCAGGAAAGGTGTGGGGAGAGACAGACAGAAGCACAGGGGAGCAAGGGGCAGGCGTATAGCCTCTTGCCCCCCACTACTGCTTTTCCTACCACAACAGTGGGGGTAAAATTATTTTAAAACAACCTTCCTCTAATTAGATTTTACACATGGAAAATTATAACAAATTTATAATTGTTCTTGTATAGAGTTTTTTGGGGGAACCGCCTTAAATTCAAAATAGTCTTGGATTAGGGTACACACGATATTGTCTTTGGTTCAGATTTAACTCCTTCTGGCTTTATTGGTGACTAAAATAAGGATAAAAGCACAAGCAGGAGTCTGAGGTTCCTCCCTAAATATGGCTGCCCATAGGGACACGTCTTGCAAAGACGTGTGCCTGTTAGACCTTGCATCATGTCACTGTCCACAGAGCTTTAAATTTAGGATGGAGTTAATGAGCTGCAGCTGCCAAGATGAGTCAGCAAGGGTCAGCACATTCTGCAAAACAGACAGTGTCAACAAAGGCCTGTTAGCCCCTTACAGTAGATATTGACTCTAAATTATTCATATGATTGTTTTTCCATATCTTTCCCTTGGGATGTAAGAAGACAGATAGGCAGGGGATGGGATACCTGTTTAGATTCTTTTCCCTTCTGGAAACAACATCTTTCCTTGGCGCTTTGTATTAAAACTAGATTTGGATATAAATGTCAGTGTATCTTTATAATCTTCATTATCCTAAAACCCAGTCTGCAGATATCTGTCTTCTAGTTAGAGTCCTGCTGGAAGATTTGAGCTGCACACTCAAGTAAGGGTCCATGCACAGAGAAAACTTGGCAGAGTTGTTCCTGTACTTAGGTGCTTGGTTGCAAAAGAAGACCAGGAATGCTTGAAATAATAAATGTTTGGCATTAAACCCACCTCGAAAACCAACCCCCGCCAAAAAAAAACCCCAAACAAACCCCAACACCACCAAAACAACCCACCCATCTTTGTATCAGAGTGAAAAAAAATCCCATAATTTTGTTAGTGATACCCGGATATCGTGCTTAGGGTCATGCTAGAAACGCACGCATAAATAGAAATGGACTAAATTCTATTGTTGATAGAAAATGGCCCATCTCTTGTTTTCCTTGCATCATGGCAACCTCTTTTAAGGTCAGTATGAATCAGTGCTGATTAGGGGTGCACTGATAGAGATTTTGGGGGCCGATACCAATCCGATTTCCGATAGAGATTTTGGGGGCCAATATTTAAGGAGGCTGCCTATAAGTTCATCACGGGGGCACAGAAGGGAATTGGTGAGGTTTTATTCACCAAGATGCCCCCGGGGGTTACAAGAAATAATGGCCACAAGCTAGCAGAGAGCAGATTTAGACTGGACATTAGGAAGAACTTCTTCACAGTTCGAGTGGCCAGGGTCTGGAACGGGCTCCCAAGGGAGGTGGTGCTCTCCCCTACCCTGGGGGTCTTCAAGAGGAGGTTAGATAGGCATCTAGCTGGGGTCATCTGAACCCAGCACTCTT
>NW_005842347.1:607609-630156 GCF_000455745.1 Alligator sinensis | reverse complement strand
CTGCTAGCTGTAGCCAGGTTGCGTGGGGCTCTGCTGGGCATGGCCGGGCTTGGAGCAAGTGCCAGCCACGCTGGGAGGAAGCTGCAGCCACCCTAAATTTTGCTGCAGCCACCCTAAATTTTGCCGCAGCTCTGCTCCCAGTGCCGTTGCTGCGTACCCGCTCAGCGCAGCCCTGGCGCTTCCCGGCATGTGGGTGGAGGTGGGCATTGAGCCTGGGCTGTGGTGGGGGGGTGCGCAGTGGCAGCGCTGGGAGTGAAGCTGTGGCAAGATTTGGGGTTGCTGCAGCTTCCTCCCAGCGCCCGCTCTGACCCTGCCCCGCACAGTCTGGGTCCAGCCCGCAGCTGCAGCCCACCCCCTCTGCACAGATCCAGGGGCACGTGCCCTCTCCCTCTTCCGAAGGTGCAAGCAGCGGTGGGAGCCCCCCTCCCCTGGTAGCTGCCCCGGCTGGGCAACACCTGTTCCTGCTCCTGCCCTCTCCCTCAGTGCGGAGGGTGTTGATCTGCGCCCCTTCCTCCCCAGCCACTCCCACCACAAGACTTACCAGCTCAAGGCAGCTGTTGAAGCTTCGGCTCTGCTCTTAGCTGCCTGCATGTTGCGCTGCGGCTGTGCACAGAGTGGGCATTTATCAGCCAAATTATCAGCCCCATTGGGCCGATTTTCAAAATAGCAATTTTCTTTATATTGGTACCGATCCGATATCGAACCAATGTATCAGTGCACCTCTAGTGATGATAAGCTGTTACTTTGGAAAGCAGATCTGCTTTTGGGTTGCACATAAAATATAACAGAAAATTCCCTTTGTCATGAGGTGGTGGTGACAAAATTCAAGTTGCTTGTGGAGGCAAGTTGAGATTGTCTTGATTGGAGGAGCAGTGTGTAGTTATGGCCATTTTCTATATTTTCTCCTTGCCATTGAAAATGTATGAAGCTGACAGGGATAAGCCACAGAGTTGTGGAGCTGTAGATATGTCAGTATTCTGATACCAACACATACCTTAGCTTCCTTCTCAGTTAATCTGTTATGAACTGATTTTCATTTACTAACTGATATTGTTATTTGGATGCTGGACATTTTGGTTAAATTTTATCCATGTGAAACTATGGATGGAAAGAACTGTTTAAGGAGCTTTTTTCTATTTACATGCTCACCTAACTGCCCCTGCTGAGTTGGGTGTGAAATTTGAGGTTGATCTTCACTGGACTGGTTTCTGCTTGTGGTTAACTCTGTGGGTCATGTGGATGTGAGCAGCTTCTCTCTTATTTGATTTCAAATATTGTATTTTGTATTTTATTGTACAGGACTTAGTTGGCTTGAAAAGTGTCCTAGAAATGTATTAATGATATGTACAAACCCATTTTATAGTATATTTAATTTTATGTGCGTTTTATATTTTGCTATTTAGCAAAACGGGGTGAAATTGTTGCTTTAGGTTTTTGAAGGGTTTTACCTATCTAAAATATTTTACAAACATACTACAAGTGAATTTTTATGAAAGAATTAACTTCATCAGTCATCAGCCTTTGATCGTAAAGGCTAAAGGAATAACTCATTCCAACCATATCCTCTTGTCCTCACAAACCACAGGGAGAAAGATGGAATGTTTTGTTGAGATTACAAAAAAATAGAAGACGAAAAGATCAGTATTGAATCCAGTCCATTCTGATTTGTTCCAGGGTTTCATTATTTGTTAATTTTTAACTGGCAAATATTCATATTTTTAAACTTTAAGACCTTTGAATGTGGTGTCAAATTTCTATATAAAACAATTAGACAGATGATCACTGTTTCTAAACTTTAATATTTTGTATTACATTATCACCCTTGTACTTGATCCATTTATGAAACACGCAGCACTCCCATTTGTAGAGATTTATTCGTGTATCATTTTTCCCGAGATTTGCCAGAACACCATCATGTTCGTGTTCTGAAGGTTAATGCCCAAAGTCAAGCAGACAGAAGCCAAGTGCTGCAAGGTTTCCAAGATTAGGACTGATTCCCTTCACAGAAATAAATGATTCCTGCCATGTTCAGTGATTTTGTGCAGCACTACTCACGGCTGAGTGAGTGCATCAATACTGTAGTCCTTACATGCTGTACATACTGATGACACTCTGTGTTAACTTGATTGACTGAGCAGTATACTGGAGAGGATGCACCTGCAAGAGATGTGCAGACACATATATTTTTATTCTGGTTTTGAAACATTTATTTTACATTTTTTTTACTTGGAAGTCTTAGTTTCAAATTCCTTGGGTTATCATGTTGTGCTGCTAAGGTAGAGCAAACAGTTATATGCTTCTTTGTTGTCAAAACTGTATTGGAAAATGATCTGAGGTGCATCTTCTTTATCTTTATAACCAAAAGCCTGATTTTATGTTTTTAAAGGAAAATGACATAAAGGGGACTAGTGTGAAGTCTAGTCAAATCAATAATTATGTAAATTATAGTTATTTTAGGGGGTTCAGTTTAATGATAGGCAAATGTCTCATGTAATTCACTTACAAGCAGTATTTTTGTTACATTTTTATGTTCTGTTATCATTTTATAGGCTTTAAGACAACAGCAGAAAAGAAGAAATGGAGTCTCAATGATGGTAAACAAGACTGTTCCTCGTGTTGTTTTGACACCATTAAAGGTGTCTGATGAGCAGTCGGATTCACCTTCAGGTAAATAGCTAAAGGACTGTGTGCAAGATCAGTTCTAGTCACAAAGCCTTCCTCCAAGTGAGATCTGTAGCATACAAAATTTAGAATTGCTAAAAATAATGTTTCCACACAGTGGTTTTGTTTAACTTCTGTATTTCCTTATTAAATGTAGTGACTCAAATGGGCAAAGAGGGGGGGGGGTTCCCTTTATTTTAATAAAGAGCTGAAAGTACATAATAAAATGACAATTGATACTAGCAGCAGCTTTAAAGGAATGCAAAGTAACATTTTTGTTTGGCTGTAGAACTCTAATGGAGGGGACCACATGCTGGCATTCAATGCCATCAAAAAAACAGCTCTTCTGTGAGTGTGAATTTGTGTCTCAGTTCTCCATTGCAATACCAGGATCCTTTTATTAGCTTTTGTGTTCTGGCACCATTCTTATCACCACAGCGCAACCTTGACCTTTAGTTCTGGTTGTTAGTTGCTTCATTTTAAAAGGATTCTACAGAGATGTACATCTGTGTTTATCGCAGATTGATAATTGTATTTTCCAAGCTTACCTCTTTTGTAACAGTTGTTCTGCAATGGAATGATTTTTTTTCTTTCTTAGATTGCTTTACCATCCCATAACATAGAGCTTAATTATTTTTAAAGATATCTCCTGGGCATCATAGTAAACCATTATTTATATTAGATCATTGAGCATCTTTATTGAGTGCAGTATTCAGTAAACTTTAGTTTTCAACACTTAATTGATTTATTGAGCTTTTACTTCTATTTCCTCCAGTGCTGCAGAATTGCATTGTGACCAAAAAGTGCATTATGTTTAGTAACTAACAAAGTAGATGTCATTCTTGATTTTAAAAAAATGTTATTTTTGTTTTTTGTTTGGGGGGGAGAAGAAAATATTACTTTAATACTGTTTTTCTGTTTTTAAGGGTCTGAATCTAAAAATGGTGAAGCAGACAGTTCTGATAAAGAAATGAAACATGGACAAAAATCTCCAACTGGTAAACAAACAAGTCAGCACTTAAAGAGATTAAAAAAATCTGGTTTAGGTGAGTAGGACTCTGAGGTACCCTCTGTACCTTTTTGTTACTATAATATTTTAATTCTTTTTTTAAGTGTACCCTTCATATAGAAAAGTTCTTTGCTATAATTGTAAGAGATAGGCTCTTCCCCAGGAGCATGACTTCTTTGGTGGCTATTTCATCTTCTGAACCCTGCAGAGTTCCTTTCTTCTTGAAATGTTTTTCCCAGAATGCTTTTCTGAGGCACATGTCTATTTAAATATGACAAACCCAAGAAGCTTTAGGGCAATGTGACGAATATGCAGCTAGCTGCTGATTGCTCTATTATCCTTTTTTACTAGCTAGCAGGTATTCTTGCCTTCAGTTGTGCAATCCCTCTGTCTTCTCTATTCTTATTTTTAGAGAGGATGGTCCTGTTAGGACCAAACCTGTTTCTTCGGTTGTATTTCATCTTATATCAAGATGTGGTCCCTTCATTTTCATGTTAATTTTTTTACCCATCTATTTTTTAAAGCTGTACGTGTGGGGTCCTAAATAGCCTTTAGTAATCTAGACATTTTTATTTTCCATATTCTTTATCCAGGATAATAAATGATGATTTCTAATTAATATAAAATCTTATCTTAAGAGATCATAGAGCAACTTCTTCAATACCGCAGTTGATAGCCAGATATTCTTGCTCTAATGTTGACTATTTCTGTTCATTAGGGAACTGCCTTCTCTTTGTGTACATAATATAGTATTCTGCTTATTGATATTTTTGGTTCAGTTCTGTTCCTATACCAAATTTAGAAGCATCTGTATGCAGAAGATTTTTTTTTCAAAGTCTGGATTTTTTTAAACATTATAATCCATAACTTTCATTATTTCTGAAAATTATTGTTTGTATTCAGCAAGGAGCTAAATCCTTTTGACTTGCTTTTCCTGAGATATTCTAGTACAGCTGCCATCTTGCACAAGTTGGGAATAAACAGTATAATAGTAGGCTAATCATAGAAAAGGATGCAATTTTTTCCTTAGGTTAGGAAATTTGCGTTTACGTAATGATCTGGCTTGTCTTGCTTTAGTTTTTTAGGTAAGCTGTGCACAGTAAACCCAAGATACGATTATTTTATTTCTCTGTTTGCATCATTTCTCCAGGTTGCTTATGAAGTCTGTTACAAATCTTAGACTACTACTTTTAAGTGTACCAAATATTTTATCAGAGTCCTGCTAAATACCAGCATGGTATCCCATTTATGTATCTCCTTTTAAAACATAATCTTTCAGCTGATCATCTGTCAATCTTTGACGAGTATCTGGTATCCCATGTCGAACAAATAAATAAACTGGAAGAAATCCCAGCAGGTTACAGCTTCTATTGTATACAATCAGATGTTGCATCCAAGATGATCTTCCAGTGATTTTGCTTAGTAATAGAGTTACAATATATTTTCCAAATCCAGTTTTATAGTATTTTGTCATTTCTTGCCAGTGGGTAATTACCAAATTATCAAACATAGATATGACATTTAATTTTTCTGGAGTATATACAGAATCTAATTCTCCCTATCTATGCAATAGCTACTAAGATTCGATAACTTTTAAGGAAAGCATGTTTTCTTTTTTATTTTCTGCCAAAGGTATAATCCATTTGTATACATACTTGAACCTGTCATATGGGTTTATGGCTCTTGGGAACTATTGTGTGAATTAGTGCCATAGTATGTCTTGGATTACTAGCAAAATAATTAAATTGCTGTAAGAATAAGTACAATTCTCTATTCTGTGCCTGCTCAGTTCCAGAGAATGCTTGACTCTTTGAGTTCCCAGAGATTTTAGAAGTCCGGTATATTTCACCTGGGCTGCCTTCCGATATACCATTTGCCAGGAAACCTGAATGTAAATGAGGTTCATTAAACCCTTCTAATAAAAGGACACATTGTAGTTTTTCCTCTTGTAGTTTATTGGGTGAAGTAATTCATAATATAGAAATCTTCTGTTTTACATTTTTCCTCCATTCTGCAATCTAACCTAATCTTGCTTCTCTGGAGCAGAAGCAAAGCTCTTCTACTTTTATATTTAATTATTTTGGCCCAGTTATACCATGTTGTCAGTTTTATTGGTGTCAGTGTTAGATTTTCCTTTGTCAGTTCAGTAAGCTTGAATAAGCTTTTCCTATCTTCAAGGCATAGTCTGTAACTGAAGGTTCTATTTTTAATTGACTCCAGTTTCCAGAGCTCTAATAATGAAGGGGACTCTTGGTTAGCAATCATGTAATAGTCTGAAGCTGGCTGCTTGAGATCTACCTTTGTAAAACAACACAAGGATAGATAATCTAATTTTGGTGTTAAGCATCATCCTGAACAAAAGGAGAATGGCTTTTCAAAGTTTCATTGGAACTTTGTCAGCCCAGTAATCTGTATTTGATATGCTATGGTTTTAAAGCAGTTGTTCTTATAACCTCTTATAGCTTGAATTTGGTAGTAATGCAGGGAGATCAAGACAACGTACTTGCCCCAGGTTTTGGAATGGAGGACCAATTTTCTGATTGTTTCTTTGGGTTTTCACAGGATTAAGGCATCTCCTGATGTCACTTCATAATCTCTCATGCTAGAGAAGTTATTTCAGTAGCAACTCTGCAATGTTAAACTCAATCTTATTTTGAAGAGCAAAATAACCCTTCTTATGGTTTTATTTATATGAACAAGGGAAAACAATTCTCCTCTAATTTACACTTAAAAAATGAAGACAGATGCATCCCACGTTGGTTAAAGAAAAGAACACACACATGCATTTAAATCATATATATCATACTTACTCATGTTACACTTGGGAATTATATTCCTTCTGCATTTATAGTTGGTGGGTGGAACAGATGGTGAAGATATTTTAATGTGATGCACTCATTGAAATGAGCACTTCTTCCACACGATTGTCCTTTATAACAGGGCATTCATTGGTTTTAATGATGGTTTTGCTGTACTGAAATACAGTGCGTTGGAAGTAAAAGTTGCATAAGGTTGCAGTATGCTGAAGGCTGACTAACCCCTAATCTCATTCTGTCATTATTATGTGCTAAAAAGTAGCAAAAAATAGCAAGAAAATCTGAGAGGCTGTGGTTTTTCTTTTCATTCAAAAGGAGAAACTTGCATATTTTCAAATTGTCTGCAAAATTTTCATTGTCTCTTTTCAAGAGAGAATTTTAGCTTTCTAATACATGGTAAGCTGTAAGGCTTTTATGAAATCTATAAGAATTCTGCATTTTTATTGATATTGCCATTAAAGCTGTCTGACATTTGGGCAAAGAGAGATTAATGCATTTGTCTATTAAATAGGGATATTCACTCTCCTTACTTGGAGATTCTCACATCAAAGGCCCTGTAAAAATGCTTAGTGTCCTTATTGTTAATAAAAGTGGAAAAATGCAGAAATTCTCATGGAGGCTCCCTAGGAACTTTGTATGACTCACCTTGGCACTTAAGTGTGATTTTGATAAAGTTCATGTTTTGTGGAATTTTTGAAATATTAAAAAAGAAAACCATGATAATGGGAATGTTTCTATAGTTTCTCTCTCATACTTGTGCTTCTATCAGGATTGAAATCTCTTCTTTTAATCTCACCTGGAATTTATAGTTTCTTTTGGAGGTGCTGGAACTGAATAGTTCTTTTCCTGAGTCTGCTTGTTGTCATTTAACCAATTGTTAGCAGACCAGTGCATGATTGCGGTATGTTCTTTACATCTTTTAGATTTTATGAACATTCAAAAATACAAAGTTCTCTGCAGTAAGTTAATGTCACAATAACTTAGACATCACAGTAGTTACAAATGTTAATAAACCGCACCTTTTGAGAGAGAATAATAATTAATAGAAGAGAGGTAGCATATGGATAAGTCTAATGAATGTTACGTGGACAACGATTGGCTGCAGGTGCAGAAGCACAGATAAAATCTTAATGCTGTGTAATGATTCATCCACTTGTTTTAACAAATGTTCATTCTTATGTTTAATTTTGCTTGGCAATAGATGCTTTATAAATAGGTTGATGAAATGACAGAAGCATTTGCTTGTTCAGCTGAATCTTAATTCTGTTGAACAAGAAGTAGGATCATATTTTTAGGGTGTGGACTGGAATGTGGAGGCCCTGGAAGATGAGGAAATAAACATGGGATGTATAGAAGGAAGCTCCTAGATTCCAAGAAAAGTTCTTTCACAAAGTCCTACTTAATTGAACTCTATATTCTCCTTTTACAAAGTCCTACTTAATTGGAGAGCCCTATATTATATAATATGCATATTATGAAAAGCATGTTTGAAAGAAGACTAGCTCCTTCCCCCTTTGCATCTGTGGTAAAGTTAAATTTGTTTTTTTGTTTACTCTAGGTCATTTGAAATGGACCAAAGCTGAGGATATAGACATAGAAACACCAGGATCTATTCTCGTGAACACTAACCTGAGGGCTTTAATAAACAAACACACCTTTGCTTCCTTACCTCAGCATTTTCAACAATACCTCCTGCTTTTGCTTCCAGAAGTAGACAGGCAGGTAAGTAGGAACATAAAATGTTTGCTTCCTTACTAATGAGCCTTTTGTTTTTGAAAGCTGACTTCTTTTCTCCCCAAATCTCTGAAGAATGAAACTTGCAAAATACATATTTTTTCCCAATTAAAACTAGGAGATGTATACTAGTAGTAATGTTTACCTGCAGCTGCATCAGCTGCTGCCTCCCTTCTGCCTCCAACCCCCACTCCCAGGGCCCTGAACCCAGGCCTTTTCCTTTCAGTTTGTTTTAAATGCAGCTGGTTATGCAGTCTTCTAAACCTGCTGAATCTCTCTACCAGCTCCCCAGCAGCATTCCCTCTAAGCTGTGTGGTGTGTGCAGCCATGCAGGAGTCCTCATGCCGTGCTGCCAGGGGTACGCCTGCGCAGCCACGCACACCACACAGCTTAAAGGGAACATTGCCCCCCTGTGCTTTTTGCCATTAAGGCCATGCACAGCTCTGCCTAAGATCTCATTTCCCCCTCTGCCTCTGTATTTGGCAACAAAGATTATGTAAATGTCCTACTTTCTTTCGTTTTCCCACTATGTCCATGCCTTCTTCCATACTCCACATCTCAGTTCCACTGTACTAGGCACCTGTCTTTTTGCCTTCACCTTTGAAGCTGTTCATAACAACTTACTTCTTGCACAAGGCCTGCAAACACTCATGTTAGTTATATACCCATTTTTCTGGATATAACTATACCGGAAGTGGGAGGAAAAATGAAAACATTTTAAAGTTATGTGTGGTTTCTCATTGTGTTGTGCTCTTTGCAGCCGTTGTTTAGATTGTAAGCTGCTTGGGACAGGCAGGGAATGTCTGTTTTAATTGGTAAGCAAAGCACAATACTACTTAGGCACTAAGCACCTATATTCAAGCACTTCCCTGATATTAAGTACATGAAGAGTCTTGTTGACTTCAGTGGGACTATATGCTTAAGCATTTTGCTGAGTCAGGGCTGCAGGTGGTGCTCAGGTGGTTAATGTGCTACATGTCTTCACTTGATACCCAGAGGATGCAAGTCTCTCACTGCCCAAGCTGCAGAGCTTGTCTTTATCTCTGCCTGTTGAATTTCATGGTTTTAGCTCTTTAGGTCATTGCTTCCTTATTTAGTGTTCATTTGGATGGTGGCCGCTGTAAAAGAGCAGATGCTTTCTAGGGTTGAGAGTCACAACAGAATAAACACGGATGTAGATTAACCTCAAGAGTTTAACAATGTAGATACTGTATTTTAAGGAATGTTGTTATTCTCAAGTTCCCTAAGTGCTTTTAGAATTGGTATTAGCAACTTTAACCGAGTGTTTTCTGTGACAGAAAACTGACTTAAATTTTAAACTTAATGACAAAATTACTTAAATTTTAAACTTAGCGCACAAATACAATTTTATTGATAGTTTTCATGTTTCTAGTCCCCTCCGCTTAATGTATCAACAGAAGTAAGATTGCCTGTTAGATGAGATACTATTTTCTATCCAGTTCCACTGTAATTGGTGAAACTCCTGGCCTTGTTTTCAAGTCTCTTAATGTGAAGATAACATAAGCCGTGTGTAGATGAAATGGGGGCCCTAAATTGAAGCAGGGTCGCTGCTTTTCTTGGGCGGAGCCACCTTCCCAGGTTGCTGCCAGGATGCCTGCAGGGCTTCCTGCAGAGCCATGGAGCCTGGTGCTTCGCTCCACGGCTGTAGGGGCAGCAAACTAAAACTCCTCCTCAGAGTTTTAGTTTGCTGCATCCCCAAGTCATTTAAGGCGCATTACGCCACTGAATTTCCTACAGCAGCTGAAATTAATGCGCAATATGTCACCAAGGCGTGCAAACACTGACACCATTAAAGAAGTGCAAAATCATTTAGCCCGCTTTAAAGTGTTGTGCACACACGCCCCTCATTTAGTCTATACACGGCCAGAGAGCATAATGGATCAGCTTTCACTAAAGAACGTTACCCATTATCAATGCTAGGGAAATTTTATCTTTTGAGAGTGGCATGGCTGTTAGCCTGAGAGACGGGAAGAATATGTTTTTAATTTGGTCTTAAATTACTAAGATATGTTTCAAAAACCTTCTCTTCTAACTCGGGGCTGCCCAGCTTCCAGTTAGCTGGGGGCTGCATGCTGTGTGGGCCACAGATAGAGGTCTGCTTGTTGTGTGGGTGGCCCTCCCCCACCATGTGGGTAGCCTAATGTGCCTCCTCCCTCTCCTTCTGGCTGCACAGACAGTACCCCCAGCCCTCAAACTACACACAACGCAAGCAGCCCGGCTCCCCTTTGCTACACATGCAGCACCCCTCTTTTGGCCCATGCCCCCACCTAACTTCTGCCTTTTTTGCACATAGTGTGAGCAGCCTGGCTCTTTCCCCTGCCACAGTTGCAGCTTTGGCACCTTGGCTCTCTCACTGGGTTGCCCTGTCCCCAGGAGTGGAGGCAGGAAGTAGAAGCTGGAGGAAGGTGGGGAAGCCTGAAGAACCCAGATGCTGCAGCTGGAGCAACACTCAGGGGGGAAGGCAGTGGTGGATATACTGGAAACCACCAGGTTGCATGCCAACCCTTTGGGGGCCACCAGTTGGACAGCCCTACTCTAAATCTTGTGTCAGTAAATCACGGTGAAGTACACACACATGCATTTAATCTGCCTGGGATCCTACTACAGAGCTCAACTCTTTCAATCTCCATGAAAAGTAGTTATTGAAAAAATATCCATTGCTCTCATGCCATTGTAGGGCTTTTTTTTTTATCTATACATGTTATTCTAATGTTATTCCTGCTCTTCTTTGGGTCCCTCCAGTTGTGCAGGTAAAGGTGCAGTGGGATCTGATGTGTGATCCACACAGAAGTGCTTGCTGCCATGCCACATATGCATGGCAGGTGGCACAATTGTGGGATTGTGCTTTGGATCCCATTGTGCCTTACTGTTGATGCAGGCAGAGCCTGGGATCATGGTTAGCTCCTCTGGCAAGGAGCATACCCTCGTGACTGGGAGCACACTCAGCTGACCGGACTCCCAGTCATAGGGGCATACCTGGCCACATGTTCAATTAATGGCATGATAGGACCCAGCCACAAAGTTAGTTAATACACATTTTTTGTGGAATAACTTAGTGGCTTATTCTTCCTTTTATCATGCCATTAAGTGATTGAATTTGTGCCTGGGTCACAAGTTAAAGATGTGATTTACTTGTTTTTTATGTATCTGTAAAAAGCCCAGGTAGTCTTTTCCACATACATTTGGAAGGCAGAAGTGGGAACATGCCTAAGGAATTGTGAAAGTAGACGGGAGAGTGGGCAGCTGTTTCAGGATACTTGGCTGGTGGAGGGTGGAAATTTTGAAGGCCCAGAATTTTGTTCTGTCCCTGATCCTCACTTTAAAAGGGTTGTAATAGCAAATGGAGGTATATACTGGTAGGGCATCTTTTTAGATGTCCTCTGTCATAAGTGGATGGAAGTAATTGAACTCTTGACACATCTTTCTCTGAAGGTAGAGTTCAGGGCACCTGTACATTTGCCACAGACCTAGTGAGGTACAGGGGGAGCTCCAGCCAAAGTTTCTTTCAGGATTCTAATTTCCTGGTTCTCTTGTTTGAGCAGGTGGGACTTTTCTGCTCTCATAGCAGAGGCAAGAAGATGTGTGGGGAAATTTGTTGGGTTTTTTGCCACATTCCTTGCCCATTGATAGTATTCCTACCTCTCTAATCCCAGAGATGTCCAGACTCCACAGAAATATATCCACAACTTTTTGCCTCATAATTTCTATTTGTATTACACTTACTAGAAATATTTTCCCTGTGCCCACACTGTTGTGCAGTCAGCAGTTGACTGCTGCCATCCTCCCCAAATTTGTTTTCATTTCTGTAGAGCTATAAGGATATAACGTGAAATGCTATAAAAATGTAATGATGTTATTTTTAATATACAATGATCGGTGAAATGTACTGTCGACAAAGTGCAGCCTCATTTAGGCTTTATTACTGCTCCAGATAGAACAAATATATGATGAATGGTCAATTGTCATTTCTGTCATAAACACCATTTTTCTAGACCATATAAGTCCGCCTTCTTAAATTACATTGGGCTGAAACCTGTCATATGTGTTTGTTCAAATGCAAGCATTTTTAGCAGTCATTATGTAAGTGAAGAAAGTCCTTTTTTTTTTGTAAGCAAAAAATATTAACTCTGTTTAACTCAGCTTGTGCTGACCTGTCTGAAAAGTGTAGGACCAAATTGTGAACTTTAGAGCAAAGTTTTATAATGGGGAGGGGGTTGCAGTTTGGTGTAGGGGGGTTACAACCACCCAATTTTTCCGTATTGCTGAATAGCTACAGATATGAAAGAGGTTGAGAAAAACTACATTAGCATTGCGTGTGGCAGAATTTTGCCTTAGTAAACGCTAGGATTGTTTTTGTAATTTTAAAGCATTTATTTATAATATCCAAGGTATTTGTTAGAGAATTATGTATTCTGTAAACACCATCTGCTGTTCACAATTTCTGTTTAGGCTGCTTTGAGTTGCATGCTGTTTAATTTGTATTTCAGTAGTGAAGATTCCTGTGCAGAATTCTTTGTACTTATAACACCATTAATGGAAATTTGGACTAGAGTTGGTAAAGCAAATTTGGTGATATGGAAAATGTTGTTTTCAAAATTTGATATCATTGTACTAACCCCCTTCCCCCCACCCCCCAAAAAATTATGAAATCCCTTGTAACAGGGATTGGAATCATGGATCCAGGAAAGTTAACAAGGTGGGATGTTGCTGGACCATAGAAAACTGATAGCCTGGGTTGCTTAGGAATCTCCACTCCTAGCAGAAGCCTGCCTGGAAGCTCCAGTACTATCTGGGGAAGTTTGAAGGGTATAAGAGTCTGTTAGCTTAGGCTCCCAATTAGCCCATTAGGCAGGCTGCCAAGGAGCTGAGTGGACAAGCCAGCAGGAAACCAGGCATGTGGTTTTTGAAATGTTGCTGAAACTAAACTGCCTTTAGGAAATATTTTGATAATCACAAATTCTAGTAAAAAAAAAAAAAGTTTCACTAGACTTGTTCTGACCAACTCAACTAAGGATATTTCTGTTCTTCTTCAGCACCGGAGTTAGGATCAAGAAACACATATTTTTAGTGTAAGTTTGCATAGTTGTGTCAGTCTATTCCACAATGGTTGCCAAACTTGTAAGTATCTCCCAGCCAGTGTTCATGTTGGAAACACCAAGTCCCTCTCCATATAGAATTATCAGATTTCATCAGAAACTTTTTGAGGTAAACATTTATTAAAAATGCAGTTGGTCCAATAAAAGATATCACTTACAACAATTCTTGCCTCCATTAAACATACACTGTATGTGTTCACACACACACACACGCACGTGCGCGCGCACACACACACATACGTGTACATCAGATTTATATTAAGTATAGCTTAAAGGGTTGTCAGGTGGCAGCATCTTTTCTACACCAGTGCTTCCTCTGTTGCTGTTATTGATAGAGCTGAATGCAAGGCAACAAATGCGAAAAAGAATTCCTAGTGTAGACAAGACCTTAGAAGGGAAATACAGCCTTCTAATGAGGCACTTTATTATGTAAGTGCCACCAGCTTTGATAGATTAAGGTTCAGGAAAAACTCTATCTTTCCCTCATTATAACAGAGTGTGCTCTTTAGAAGTGCTGCTTTGTGGAAATGTAACTCTTAACAACATCGTTTCTCTTGGCATAGTACTTGGTTCCTTAAGCCTCCATCTGAACTTGGCCCAGTACATTCATCTAGGTCAGTTGGATTTCATCCTATATAGATGGCTGCAAGGACTTTGAAGCCTCATTGGACCTGTATGTCAGTTTACATTAACAGTCTTAATTTACCAAATTTATCCAAATCCAAGACAACCCTAAATTTAAGTTGATCCCCCAATAATTAGATTCTAAACATGGATAATTTATAAATGTGTTACAGTTTTCCATGCCTGGAATCTAATTATTATTGGAGGCAGTCAGGAAACAGATCAAGCAGCTTGACCCCTGCCCTGTGGCCCCAAACTTCACTTCCTGCTGCCTGTCCTTCCATCACTTGCTGTCCTTGCTGCCTACCTCCCTGTTCCTGCCCCCAAACCCTACCCAGCTGCCACTTATTCTTGTTCTGGCTCTGGGCATCCTGGAGCATGCAGCAAGTGTGCTCCAGCCCGGTAGCAGGGGAGGCAGGGGTATGGTAGCTCTCACCCCAGCTCTGGGGCCTGGGCAGAGCGCCACGACAACCTGCCCCTCCTGCCACTTCTTACTCGATTCCAAGACAAGGGGAATTTTTCCCTGTGTTGTATGGGGGAAAAAACCTCATCTTGGAATTGCGTAAATAATGCATCAATGGGATATCTGTTTTGGAGCATTTAAAAGAGCAATAGCAGATGCCTTAGCAAAAAAGTCTTTTCTTAGCCACACTTGTTTTGATGCAATAGTGTAAGAAGTCTCTTGGTTGGAGTACAGATCAGTCTTCCAGTATGGAGAATTTTACATTTAAATACCATTAAAATTACTTAAATAACATAATTCACAATAGTATGGGAATATTTAAAGTGTGTAAGAATTAATTCTTGACATTAAGCACTTCACAATGACTTCTAAATCAAAATAATATTACAAGATGTTACCAAGTTCTCTTGGTTTATTGTTCAGTGACACCACAACTGATACATATCTTTTGGTGGTTCTGTACAGAGGCATAGCGAGCTCCTTCAGTGCCCTAAGAGAGGGAGGAGATTACATAGGTTAGGAAGTGTGGTGGGGGGGAGGGAAGGAAGCGGCACCTCCCATGGCAAAGACTCCAGGGGGAGCACCATTCATTCCACTCACCATACTCACGCCTCCACCCTGACGCATTAGTAGGTGCAGGGTTGTGCCCGCCATGGCAAAGACTCCCTAGGTGGGTGCCACTTAGCTGCCCTCCCTGAGCTGGCACCCAAGGCTAGTGCCCTGCCCATCCCTGCCCCTAATTGCATTACTGCTTTTGTGCCAGGACTGTTGCTTTAATGCATAGTTAATACATGTCCTGCTATGGTAAGGTTAACTCTGTCTTGTGAATGTTTAGTTTCCTTTCCTTGTCATTGACTCATTCCATTGGACTAATGCTGACACTGTGTTGAGACCAAGACTCCATATTAAAATTCCCTTGGAAAAGTGTAGAGGGTTTGAAATGAAATAAGTTTCATCTCTCTCGTTTTTTTTAATTCAAAACTAATTTAGGGAACAGTCTCCTACAAAACTCTTTTTTGAAATACTCTTTCTCTTGAGCTATGCAAAAGTAAATGAACATCTATAAAAATAACTTCCTTTTTTAAATGTCGTCTTTGTAATGTGTTATTTATGTTCAAGTTGCACATATGTTTAGGTTGATCTATCTGAATATTGCAGTAAAGAGAGGGCAGTGCATAGTACATACCAGCTGTGCTGAAAACGTATCTCATATTTTGTCATCTTTGTAAATACTATTGTAATGTATAACTGTTATATTAGGAGAGAGCAAGTTTACTTTTCACGCTTTATTCCTTTCAGCAGCACAACACAGCACATCATTTTGATTGCTTTTTTGCTGCATTTATACTTCAGGCAAATGCTTTGACATTCTCCACAGTACCTTACCAACCTTTTTGTGTTAAGACATCTAGTTACTCAGAAGTCATTCTTTATTTTGTACTGTTTGTTTCATGATTCAGTTTATATTTGTCTCCATGGAATTACCGTGTAATAGCAGTAACTATTACTTTTTACCTTATCTTACCTTACATACATTTTTTGTATTTGTTTGTTTTTACCTGGTTGTGCTAATGCTAATTTTTTTGATTATCCTTCTCAGTTCTGTATTGTTGGGTAGGTACAGAGCTTTTTGATATTTATTATAATTGTTCATGTAAATGTTTTGTTTACCCAACCGAGAATTATACTGAATTAATTTTAAGGTTGTTACAGCAACATACACAAGCTCAGAGGAAAAATTTACAGTACAGCATGAAATGGACCATATGTCTTCTATACCTAGCCATTAAAGTCATTAAAATGAGACCCTATTGTATTTGGTAACTGAAAGGAACATCATCCTTGATTGATTTTTGTTTTTTTCTTTTTCCTTTTGGTTTTATTGGTTAAAAAACAATGCTCAAGTCAGGCACTTTTCTGTACACTTGTATTGTGCACTGTTGTGTATCTCACAGTATAAATTGCTTATATAGGTGGAAAAATGTTGTATTGTATATGTGTATTTATTATAATAAACAGCCTGTGAAGAAGTATACACTAACATATTTAAAAGCGCCAAAGTCTTTTTTTCAAATGTATCTGCACCCTGACACTAGTGTAATGTAGCCCCCTTAATTGTGTTACCAGTGTACACCAAGGAGCTCTTCCAAGAGAGGAAGCTTGTGGATGCTTTCCCATTCCTGTCCTTAGCCAGTTCTATTAAATGCATTTCAAGGAGTAATGTGTACAGAATGGGAATGTCCTGCTTCCCTGCGGTGCACCCTCATGCATTTCTTTGCAGTCTAGACATGTCCTTAGGGTCTTCATGGCCATATTCAAGAAGAAGACTTAGATGCTTAAAGTGTAATTTAAGAGGAATTTAGCATTTAAGTTCAAGCAAACAGTCCACAAAATCCCTCCCTAACTGTGTAGGTGGCTAAAAGTTTGGAGGTACCTACTTTTTCACTAGCAAAAGGTACTTAGGCACTTAAGGATTTGCAGTTGTGCAAGGCCATATGTGATGACATCTTGACTGAGCTAAGTGTCTTGTCATCTATCTGTTGCCTAAGAGCTGCTTGGGATGCACCAACCACACACATCTAGTAGAGAAAGTGAACAGGATTCAATGACAAATGACAAAAATGATAACAGGATTTGGGTAAGCTGTCCAAGGAAAGATTGAGAGAAGTAAGAAGGTTGAGCTTAGAAAAGATAACAGTTTTCAAATATTTCAAAGGCTGCCCCTAAAGAAATGGGTGAACAATGGTTCTCATGGGCTGCATAAGCAGTGGGTTTAAATTGCAGCAAAGCAGATTTAGATTAAATGTTCAGCTTGAACAGGAAGGCTAGAGAACCTAGCCTACAGCTTGGTTTTATGTCATCCTCTTGGGAGGTGGGTTTGAATCCTTCAGGGCTAAGGAGGGTCTGGATTCCCTGTCTCCCATTTTCTAGGCACATGCCCCTGTCTGCAGCATTTTCTGTCACTTGGCTTAAGTGTCAGCTGCTCAAGCTGTTAGGTGTCATGAATCTCATTTGTAGATGACCAGTTCTAGTCATTCAGTCTGTGATAATTTAGATGTCTAAATAAAGTTTATGACTTCTACTACCAGAGTTGGGAACCTAACAGGCCATTCGAGCATCACCACGGTTTAGTCCCTTTTTCAGTTGCAGCCTGAAGTGCCAAAGCCACTTCTGAAAATGGGACTCAGGTTCCTGTGTAACCTTGCACATGTGAAAATTTTGCTCTTACTCTTTTAATAGACTACTCCTCCAAGGACAACCGGGCACCCCCTTGTGGCTGGGCAGTGCCTAGCTACCTATTCTGATTCCCTAGTCTCTTTCTCTCTCTTTCTCCTGATATATATTTCACCTCTCTTCAGGGCCATGAGTGCCCTAAGAGCCCACCGCCTGCTGCTGCTGCCACCACTGATGGCAGGGGCTGTGCACCATGGGTGGTGGGGGTTCCCCCCCCCCCCCGATATTCTCCCACCCTGCCACCTTCCCTCACACACATGCACTACCCACCTGAGGTCTGCGCTCCTGCCAGCCACCTGGGCACGGGCTCTATGCTCCCACCAGCTCCAGCCCCATGCTCCCTGCCCAGCTGCAGCTCCCCCCCCCCGCAGCTGCTTCCCTACTTGCTGCCTGGAATGAGTGGTGCAGCAGGGAGATGAGAAGGAGCTGCTGGATGCTGGGGAAATTGAGCAGGTCCCCCAGCAGCTGCAGCAGTCTTACTTGGGAGCTGTGTGCTGGCTGGGCCAGCCCTGCTGCATATCAGGGTGGGAGCAAAGTTATGTACAATTAGTTGGTGGGCCCTTGTGGGCTGGATGGAATTGCTTGGTGGGCCAGATTCAGCCTGCAGGCTTTATTTTGCCCACCCCTGGTATAGTTGCTCACATCTGGCTGAGGTATTGCTATGGTGGCAGGTACTGGCATACCTGGAAGCTGTATGAATGGTGCTTCTGAAATAGTATGACTGGTGAGAACGTTTTGCCTTGCAGCAAATAAAAATGATTCAGTTGTCTTGCTGTAACCATATAATAGTAAAATGTTAAGAGCAGCAGTATTAGCCCTCGGTGGAATTGCACTGGGGCTAGGTTGACAGTGAAGTTTTAGAATTCCCTAAAATTATCTGTGGGGACCCTGACAAAGGATTATCGGCAGAATGGTTTTCACAGATGGTGGAGAGGGAGGAGGGTACCCTCCATGTTCTCCTCTTTTAACTTGCCAAACAAACCCTCATTCTCTCTTTCCCAGTTACCTTTTCTCCTTTCACATGGTGTCCTGCAAAAGGGGGGTTAAGAGACAAGTATTAACTATTTCATCTGCTTTTTGTTCTATACTTTCCTTTTGTGAAGCTACTTCTATTTGTCTTTGGATTGTTTGAACTGAGATTTTCTGTGTCACTCTTGTACTTACCAGGGATATATTGCTCAGCCGAAACATAGGAAGGCAGTATTATTTAATGAGTAAGGGACTAAGAGGAAGGACTCCAGAGTTTTAGTCCCAATTCTGCCACTCACCCATGACTTTGGACATGCCCCATTGCAGCAGGGTTGTAAGGATATTTTTGTCAACCCTAAAATCACCAAATGCAATACAGAATAGTGCTGCTATTTATTTTCTTGTTTTTGGATGAGGTATAGCTAGGTTTTTTTCCTCGCAGAATTAAGAGTTTTATATCTATTTTGAATTCTCATAAAGATTTTTAAATTTGTTACTAAATGTGTGTGTAAGCTCTTCTCATTAAAGCATTTTTATTTTTGTAAAAGACTCCATTTTCTTTTGTAAGTTAAATTACACAGTGTCAATGGCAATTGCTGACTAGTTTCAAATGTATATCCCTAATACTCTACTAGTCTCCTGTTTTCTAGGGGAAAATGTATATGGGTTTTATTATTATCAGTGGATAAATCTAAAGGCATCTGTGGGTCTTTACCCCATTTTTGCCTTCAGCCTTCCTTGGCAACTTTACAATTTTCTACTTTTGCAAATTCTTAGAACTTTTGTATAAATGTTGATTCATACTTATGCTGATCACATATCAATACCTCATTTTTCTTTGTCTTTTCTATCCCCCTATCATATGATCTTAATAAATTCTGCCTCTCTGACATTTACATTGTCTGAAGCATTTGGTGGCTCCACTTGCATGACAGGTACTATATGCAAATACATTTCAGTTCTTCTAAAATGGATCCAGTTAAAATATGCTATTTGCTGCACGTTATTTTTTCCCATTTTTTAAATTCATTTTCACTTGGTTTAAAAATCTGCTGCTTTATCTCTTCATTTGGCCAGATTTATTAGTGTTTAAATTCTTCATTTATTTTCTTGCATTTCAGCTCAACCAGATTGAATCCTGTTGTCATTTTGACACCACTGTGTATTGGAATGAATATAGCTATCCCACTTGTCTTCTTGATTTAGGCAAGGTCTAAATTAACCAAGTCACATTTCATTTTGAAAACATATGTTTGCATTTCTGCAGTCTAACTTGGCATATTTCCTGCATTAATTGGAGGGGAGGGAGAGCTTCTTTGCTTTGTACTTTGCTCCAGTATCCCATTTGGAACAAATATTTATTTATCAGCAGCCTTTCTTTAGTTTGCTTTCTGTACCTCCCCTTCAAATTTAGATTTTAGTTAAAATAATGTTTACCATTATTTGCAGAATCTGGCTTTCCTTTTATATTCAGCTGTAGCCAATTTGTACTATGTTGATGATCCTCTGAGATTAGTTTCTGTTCTGCCAGTGAGGTAATAGTCATATTTGGGACTAAATAATCTCTGTGGATGTAGGATGACACCTTTATAAGAGGCATTATTACTGAATAAAGAAATGTACTCGTTATATTGCATCAAAATGGTTGAGAGGTGTAATTTAAATTCATTTTGATACTTTCTTGCCAGATAGATGAAATATAACGTTGAGTGTGTTTTGTGTGTGAAAAAATACTGCATTTTGAGGGCAATAATTAGTTATACATTTACTTGCATAAAGCATGATTACTGTCAGCTACCCTCATTTTGAGGCTATAGCTGTTTGGCATGTTTGAATATGTGTATATATTTTTTATATTTTGTTTTCATATTGACTTCTACATTGTCCAAGAAATATCCTGTTATATATAATATATATAATATCCTGAGGGACCAGAGCGGGTGGGTGAGGCCAGCTGGCCTCGTCCACCCGCTCTGGTGCACAGGGCCGGACATGCAGGATGTGGGAGGGCACACGGGGCTGGAGGCAGATCTAGTTTCACTGCTGAGGGTCTGGAGCAGGAGGGCAAGGCCAGCCACATGATCCAGCCCCTCAGTCCCCACTGTCACCCCCCTGCCCCTCGGGCTTCTCAGGAGGCAGAGGGGAATGTCAGGGACGGTGCTAGCATGTCAGCAGGGACTGAGCCCCCCCCCCTCCCCCCCTTCTCCTTGGAGACAGCAGTGTGGGGTGCTGGCCGTGTAGCGCATGCCTTGCTGCCGCATCCAAGGGATGGCTATGCCCCCACTCCCAGACAGGGGTGAGCCCAGTTGATTTGAAGCAGAAGCCCCTTTGTAACAGTTTTATCCAAATGGTATTCACTGGGGGCAGGGCTACTTGAATTAAAATGATAGCCTCTCCACTGACACTGCCACCTCCTCAATGCTCCAGTCCAGTGGCTCCCTCCACCCCTTTCTCATCCACTTGAAATAAATCAATTAGCCTTTGCAATTAATTAATGGTGGGGCCAGCTGAGGAAAAGCGCCAGCCCTCCAGGGGTGGGGGAAGGGTCCATGGGGCCAGAGGCAGAGCAGCGGCAGCGCAGGGTGTTGGGTGGCGCTGCTCCATCACTGCTCAGCCCCCTTCCCCGTCATTCTTGATGGGCAATTGGCTAGTAAAAAATAAATATGTGTATGTGCATGCATATTTGCATAACCCCACATACTTTTATTTCTGAGTTACATATTAACCTCTCAATATTTCTCATCTTCTGTCAGTGAAACACCAGTTGCTGGCCTTTTGTCTTAGTTTTTGGCAAATTTGACAAGTTTATGAAATGTTCTTTAGTTTCCAGCTGACATTATTTCCTGCATATTCCCACCATCTGTGTCCTTGAGAACCTGAAATGTGTTTTGTACTGTAGTTCATATTTTTTAATTCTGTTATTATTTATTCCTCCTCCATCACTCTTCTTTGTAGGTATTTAGCTCTCTTTACTCTTCTCCTGTTTTCATATGAAGGTTCTTCCTTTTAAAAAAAATATCAGTCTGTTGATGAAGGGAAAACTAGTGGAGATAGTGAAGTGTCACACTATAGTGATATATGTAATGAGTTGGGTTTAGATAAACCCTGACTCATCACATCAAATCACGTCGGAACTTGACTAACCAACAGCATTGTGACCGGCATGCAAATGACCACTGAAATCTATTTGAACCATTTTTATGGATATGTATGATATGCTGATAAATTAAGGTTAGAAGTTCTGTGGTAAAATGGGTTCATGACTTTCATTTTTTTCCTTCTCTCTCTCCCTCCCTCTCTCTCTCTCTCTCTCTCCTGTTTGATTTTCCTCTGTGGAATGTTTGACAGCCTGTGGTATACCATGAGGTTGGCATTGGTGATACCATTGTTCCATAAGAAGGCACTGGATATGCCATAATAGAGTGCATAGGCAGGGCGAGAGTACCAGATTCCCCACCAATCACTTAGGGTAGAAAAGCTCAGGGAAGAAAATACGTTTTTACAAGTATTGTAAATTACATGAGGCAAGTTAATGCATCTCACTGTAGGGACTGTATTTATATGCCATAGTAATTAGGTTATCAAACTTATTTAGATTTCCGCATGTATGTGTTTGTTTGTTTTTGCTTTCCATGTATTCTGTCATCTTGATCAATATACCATGGGAAAAATCCTCAAAGCTATTATGCTAGGTGTGGATTTGACTACATCCGTTCCATCTAAGAAACAAATGAGAAGCAACCCATACTTGTGCCCTCTTCTCAAAGGGCTTGATTCCTAAATCTGTTTAGCGTTTAAGAAACTGTGGATGTCTTTACAAAATGTTTAGAAGCAGCTTTGAAACAAAACAAGGGTACTCGAAATGTTTCTAGGTTCAAAGCTGGGCTTGCTTGCAGCTAAACAGAAACTAAGGAGAATGA
>NW_005842347.1:591126-607578 GCF_000455745.1 Alligator sinensis | reverse complement strand
GCGGGAAAGTACTGCTCTGATATTAACATCTAGCTCCCTGTTCAATTTCCCAGCTCTGATCACTTCCCCCAGCTCTCTAATCATTTTCCCAGCTCTTCCCAGGGGCCCCCGATCTGCGTGTGGGATTTCAGCAGGCTTCCGCTGTGGGCTGGGGCAGGCTGCTGAAACCCAGCGCACAGATCCAGGGCCCTGTGCTCCCAGGGAAGAGCTGGGGAATTGAAGCGGGAGCTGAAGGAATGTTCAGGTCCCTGAACATTCTCCCAGTTGTCGGTTGGATTCCCCAGCTCCCCAATCCTTCCCCCAGCTCTTACTCGGGGACACGGGCCCCCAGATGATGCGGGATGACAACAGGCTGCTGCTGCCAGCTTGGACTGGTGCTGGACGCAACCTGTGCCAAGTGCTAGGAAGACTAGTGCTGCCACTGACCCCAGCTGGCAGCGGCAGCCTGCTGTCATTTCCTGCACAGATCTGGGGACCCACGTCCCCTGGGAGAGCTGTGGGGCTGTGCCGGACTCTTCCCAGGGGGCACAGGCCCCCGGATCTGCACGTGGGATGACAGCAGGCTGCCACTACCAGCTGGGCTCAGCGGCAGCACCAGTCGGCCCAGTGCTCAGCATGGGCTGCGTCCAGTGCTGGTCCCAGCTGGCAGCAGCAGCCTGCTCTCATCCTGCATGCAGATCCAGGGGCCTGCACCCCTTGGGAAGAGCCTGGCACAGCTCCGCAACTCTCCCAGGGGGCATGGGACCCCAGATCTGCACGCAGGATGACAGCATGCTGCCACTGCTGACAGGGGCCAGTGGCAGCACCAGTCTTCCTGGTGCTCAGCATGGGCTACACTGGGCAGACTTGGGTGCTGCCACTGGCCCCAGCTGGCAGTGGCAGCATGCTGTCATCCCACACGCAGATCTGGGAAAAGTCCAGCATATCTCTGCAGCCCTCCTGGGGGGATGCAAGCCCCCAGATCTGCGTGCAGGATGACAATAGGCTGTCACTGCCAGCAAATGATACAAGATTTGTTTAGAACAGTTTGAGGTGCAGCTTCCCAGAAACCCCTGCCTATCTTCTTGTAACTTGGCAGGCTTCATGCCCTCAGAAGGGGCTACCATCCCTACAATTTTCATCTGAATCAGGTAAGAAATGACAAAGTTATAGGCATTTTCATGATTCCCCATTATAGCGTATGGGTGAAACGTCAAAACTCATCAAAACAGCTAAACAATTTTGATGAAATGAAACAACAGAACAGTGCTTTGAAACAGCGAAATGAAACACTGTCCCTTCGAAATGGTGAAATGGAAGTTGAAACAAAATGGTGCTGTTTTGCACAGCCCTACCAATTGGTAAAGAAGGCTATATTAGTTATACAAGTAGTTTAGCTTAATGAAGAAAGGGAAGCAGATCTATGTAAAAAAAAGAAAACCATATATTGTTGACACTGGATTTATGACCCAGATACCTTATTCTGGGCGTACCCAAACCCTCAGCCCGATCACGACTTCTTCCACTCAATAATAGGTAAATTTTATTGATGCACAGTGATAGCAGATAAGAGTAATGCAGGCAAGGCAAACAAAATGACGCCCCCCCTCCCCAGTTCTAGATCTACCAGTTTTATGGTTTACAGAGGAAAGGTATGCCTGGCAAGTACATGAGCTTCACCCTCTGGTTCTTTCTTGAATGTCAGATGTCAGCACCCTTCGAGTTTGAGGGCAGAAGCCCACCCCCCCAATGGGGTGGGGAGAGGGGCCAGTGGTGAGCCCTCTGCCAATGGTGGCCTCCAGTTCTTCCCTTGAGGATGCTTTTGCTGTTCTGAAATCCCTCATTTAGTATTCTTTTTCCTCTGATGACTCCGCATTTCCAGGTATCATTGATTGGTTTCCCTGTGGTTGTCATACTGTCCACGTTCTTTCCTATCAGGATATTCCTTTGTTTCCACAAACCCATCACATGTATACATCTTAATTTGGTCATTTACCGGTGTCTTAATTTGGACACGCCCAACCTTCTAATTTGGTCATTTATCAAAACTGGAAATCCCAGGGGCTTTGCAGCTGGTCACTATGACCAAATGCCAGTGCTTCAGTCTCTTATCTTTGTTATGGATTTTCAATTAACTCTGTGCAAATTTCCCAGCCTGTTTGTCCACTGGCCTCAGACATTGAAGTCTGTGAAACTTTGTCACCAGAAAGCTTTTAGAAACCAATTAACCCTTGCCATTCATACAGTCATAGAAAATTAGGGTTGGAAGGGACCTCAGGAGGTCATCCAACCCCCTGCTCAAAGATGGACTATTCTCAACTAGATCATTCCAACCAGGGCTTTGTCAAGCTGGGCCTTATAAACCTCCAAGGATGGAGATTCTACCATCTCTCTAGGTAACCAGTTCCAGTGTTTCACTACCTTTCTAGTGACATAGGTTTTCCTAATACCCATCCTATGCCTCCCTTGCTGCAATTTGAGATCATTGTTCCTTCTTCTGTCATCACTAAGAATAGTCTAGCTCCATCCTCTTTAGAACCACCCTTCAGGTAGTTAAAGGCTGCTATCATATCCCCTCTCAGTCTTCTCTTCTCCCAACTAAATAAACCCAGATCTCCCAACCTCCTTCTTTTGTCATGTCCCCCAGTCCCCTCACCATTTTCACTGCCATCCACTGCACATGTTCCAACTTGTCCACATACTTTCTGTAGTGGGGGGCCCAAAACTGGACACATTACTCTAGATTTGTCCTCACCAGTGAAGGCTAGAGTAGAATAATTACTTCCCTAAGTCTGCTGGCAATGCTCCTTCCTGGCAGCAAGAGCACACTGCTGACTCATATCGATCTTATTGTCCATTGTAACCCCCAGGTCCTTTTCTGCAGAGCTGCTGCTTAGCCAGTCAGTCCCCAGGCTGTAACAGTACATGGGAGTCTTCCATCCTAAGTGCAGGACTTTGCACTTGTCCTTGTTGAACTTCATGAGATTTCTTTTGGCCCAATCCTCCGATTTGTCTAGGTCACTCTGAATTCTAGCCCTACCCTCCAGTGTATCTACTCTACCCCCCAGCTTGGTGTCATCCGTGAACTTACTGAAGGTGCACTCCATTCCATCCTTCAGATTGTTAATGTATATACTGAACAAAACTGGCCCCAGGACCAACCCCTGGGGCACTCCACTTGATACTGGCTGCCAAACAGACATTGAGCCATTGGTTATTACATGTTGAGCTCGATGCACCATCCAGCTTTTTGTCCACCTTACAGTCCATTTATGTAACTCATACTTCCTGAGCTTGCTTGCAAGAATACTGTGGGAGACTATATCAAAAGCTTTGCTAAAGTCAAGGTATATTATGTCCACTGCTTTCCCTGCATCCACAGAGCCAGTTTTCTCATCATGGAAGGCAATCGGGTTGGTCAGGCTTGACTTGCCCTTGGTGAATCCATGCGGACTGTTCCTAATCACCTTCTTCTTCTTCAAATGCTTAGAAATGGATTCTTTGAAGACCCGTGCCATGATTTTTCTGATAACTTGAGGTGAGGCTGACCAGTCTGTAGTGCCCTGGGTCCTCCTTCTTCCCTTTCTTAAAGATGAGCACTATATTTGCCCTTTTCCAATCATACAGGACTTCCCCCAGTTGCCACAAGTTTTCAAAGATAATGGCCAGCGACTCTGCAATCACATCAGCCAACTCACCACCCTTGAATGCATTGCATCTAGCCCCATTGACTTTTACACATTCAGCTTTTCTAAATAGTCCCCAACCTGTTCTTTCACCACTGACGGCTGCTCACCTTCTCCCCAACTGTGCTCCCTGGTGCAGTAGTCTGGGGACTGACCTTGCCTGTGAAGACGGAGGTAAAAAAAAAAAGTATTGAGTACTTCAGCCTTTTCCTCATCATTCGGGAAGGGACCCACACTTTCCCTGACCTTCCTCTTGCTGCTAACATTCTTGTTACCCTTCACGTCCCTTGCTAGCTGCAACTCCTGTTGTGCTTTGGCCTTCCTGACTTCATCCCTGCATGCCCAAACAATATTCTTATACTCCTCTCAAGTTGTTTGTCCAAGCTGCCACTACTTGTAAACTTCCTTTTTACGTTTAAGCTCACCAATAAGTTCTCCTCTAAGCCAAGACAAACAAAATAACCCTGGACCATTGTTCTAATACATATCTACTTTACCTACTAGCCAATTCCTAAAAGCAAATCTCTTTTTCGAGCCATCAATAACAACTGGAAGAAGTGGGAAGTTGATAGTAATGAATATAAATCAGAAGTTGTGAATTATAGGAAATGGTTAGAGAAAGGAAAGGACATAAGTAGGGACTTACTTAAATCATGGTGAGACAGAGGGTTTTTGCAGTGTGCAGAGACAATTTCATAAGCATTTTGTGGCAGCCCTACTCCTTGACACTGATTGGTGGAGAGGCCCCGCTCTTCACTGATGATTCATGGAGAGGTCCCGGTGGGGAGGAGGGAGTAGGGGGTGGCTGTCATTTTGATTGCTGGCTGTCCTTGGCACTGATTTGTGGAGAGGCCCTGGTGGGGGGAAAAGGGTTGAGGGGGCAACTTCCATCTTGTCTGCTGCCCTTCATGCCACCCTACCAGCCAGTGCCTTCCCCTCCCAGCAGCAAGGACCACTGGCTCCCACTTATTTTTATTAAGGCTTTTTTTTTTGGTTGATTTTTGTGATTTTAGTGACATTCCCTGATTTTCCCCTGAAACCATGAATTAAGTAGGTACTTAGACATAAGGAGAAATGTATTACACTAAGAATTAAGGACAATAAGGAATAGTTTTGTATACCTCCTAGGAATCCTAACAAAATTATGGGTCTATTACTAGATATAAATACAGTAAAATCTCTGTTATCCAGCATTTAACTAACCAGAATACTTAATTAACCAGAATTTTAGTGGCAGGACACATATGGCGCTGTGCCGCTTTGCTGCCTGCTACGCCGCTCTGAGGGTACCTGCACAGGGTATCTGAGTGTGCGCACCTCTCCCCCCTGCTATAGCTTATAGTTTAGTTAGGCTGCCCTGCATTTGGGGTGTCTGACTATTATCACCTTTTTATCTGTATACTATTTTATTCTTTATATAGTATGTTATACTGTAATGTACTGTACACTAATTCTTTGAAAATTTGCACTGCAAGTATGGCACTGCCTTCCTTGAATATCTCTCTCAGATAACTGGAATTTTTATATAACTGGCACACCCCCCCCCCCCCCCTCGGGCCCCCCCCCCCCCCGCCATTTCCTACTCATGCCGGATAACAGAGATTATACTGTAACAGGATTTTCAATAAAGAAACCAAAAAAATGATAAATATTTCTGTTCTTTGGGAAAAATCAAATACAGACAGATCACGGGATGATAATTAAATGCTTTCCATCACAGTGGAAACTCAGGAAGATACAGCAGCTAGCATTTTTTATTTTGTTGAATATGGACACATTGAATCAGAGAATTTTAAAGGTGCTGGATATAGAGCTCTCTGGATGGTTAATAATGACTTTTCAGTAACTCTTGGAACACTTAGAACAGTCTAGAATATTGGAAGAAAGCTCACATTATACCAGTGTTTAAAAAGGGTATGCAGGCTGACTCGATTAATTATAGATCTGTCAGCTTGGTAGTAGTTCTGGACACAATAATGGAATAGCACATAGGGAACTTGATTAAGAAAGAATTAAAATCTGGAAAAATGGTTAATCCTAATCAGCATTGATTTATGAAAAGCAACTGCTGTAAAATATTTTTTATATCTTTTTTGATAATCATAAAGGTTTGGTTTATTTAGGTTTTAATGCTTAGACCTGGAATTTCACTTGATACTGTATAGCATTTTGATTTGGAAATTAGAACAGTAGAAGGCAGATTCAAAATGAGGTAATAAGTCTCAGAATGTAATTTAAACAGGGAATCATCAGGTAAGAGAATTTATAGTCAGTTCAAGCTGGGCTTAAGTTCTTGACCCTACCGTATTTAACATTAATTTGCTGAAAGAAAGTATAAAATCATCACTGATGAGGTTTGTAAATGACACAAGGATTGGGGAAATGTTAACTAATGAAGAGGACCAAGTTATGGTATGAAATGATTTGGAATGCATGGTAAGCTGCATGGAAGAAAACTTTCTCGTAATATGGCCAAATATAAAGACAAACATCTAGAAGCAAAAGATGTGGGCCATACTAACAGAATGTGTGACTAACTTGGGTAGTGGTAACCCTGAAGGGGATGGTATATGGCAGATAAACAGCTGAAGATGAGCACCTCCCACATTCCTGTAACCAAATAGGCTAATGTGATCCTTGGATTTATTAACAGTGGAATTGGAGGTTCTGTTACCTATTTGGGAATCCTGCAACCTTGCCTAAAATCCTGTGTCCAGTTCTTGAATCCATAATTCCAAAAGGACATGGGAAAAAATGGAGAGTGTTCTAAAAACAACTATGAGAATGATTAAGAAAACATGCCTTATAGTAAAAGCTTATCAAAGAGTAGGTTAAGAGATGACTTGATCAGTCTTTAAGTACCTATTTGAGGAATAGAAATTTGGTAAAGCAGAGCTTTTCAATCAAGTAAATATGCATCAAGAGGTCAGGCTAAATGTCACTCTGGATTTTCTTCCCTTGTAATCTGTGCATGGCTACAGAGCATACTGCAGGCATTTGGCACTGTAATAAAGGTTATTTTTTCAGGATTGGGCTCTAAGATGTTTTAGGGAATCATAGGAAAGTAGGACCTAAGGAGGCCATGCACTCCAGGCCCCTGCTCAGGACAGGATCATCCCTGACAACACCATCCAGTCAAGTGTCTGTATAACCTGCTCTTGAAAATTTCCAGGTATGGAAATTCCACAACCTCTTTAGGTAGTCTTTTTCAATGCCTGACCACCCTCGTTGAAACATCTTCCTAATCTCCAACCTACATTTCCTCTTCTGCAGCTTGAGGTCATTGCTCCTGGTCCTGTCTCTCATAGCCAGAAAAAGTCTCTCTTGTCCTCTTTACAATCACCCTTTAGGTATTTGAAGACTGTTATCAAATCCCACCACAGTCTTCCCTTTTTCCAAGTAAAAAGCCCTAGATCATTCAACCTTTCATGATAAGTCATGTTTTTCAGGCCTCTAATCAGGTTTTGCTCTCCACGGGACTCTTTACAATCTGCCCTCATCCTTCTTGAAGTATGAGGCCCAAAACTGGAAACAGTAAACCAAGTGAGGCCTCATCAGTGTTGAATAGAGCAGAGGAATGACTTCCCTTGATTTGCAAGAGAGACTCCTGTTATTGAAACTCAGCATGCTGTTGTCTCTCTTTTTTTTTTGCAACAAGAGCACACATTTGGCTCATATTCAGCTTATAGTCTACTATAACCCCCAGTTCCTACTCTACATTACTGCAGCTTAGTCAGTGATTCACCAGTCTGTATTTGTGCATGCAATTATTCTGTTCCAAGTGTAGGACTTTGTACTTGTCCTTGTTGAATTTAATTTGATTAATTGTAGACCATTTTTCCAGTTCATCCAGGTCATTCTAGAAGTTACCCCTACTTTCCAGAGTGTCTGCAGTTCCAGAGCATACGCTCAGTCCTATCCTCGAAATCATTAAACAGTACTAGAATTAGGGCAGGTTCCTGAGAAACCCCACTTGATAACTCCTCCTAACTAGAAATTGAGTCATTGACTACTCATTGATCCCAATGATCCAATAAGTTTTGTATCCAGTTTACAGAACCTTCATCTACTCTGTATTTCCTTACCTTGTTAATGAAAATAACAAGGGTGATAGTATCAGGATACCATGGGTGATACAGAAACCTAAGGTAGAGATATTACATCCACTTATCTCTCATTATCCACAAAGCCTGCTACCCTATCATAGAAAGAAATCAGGTTGTCAGGCATGACCTACTCTTTAATTCCATTCCCTTGTCTACTCAGAAGTACAGAGAGTCAGGGTATGGGGATAAGTCATGAATGTGAATGCCTACAGCTACAGTGAAAATAAGTAGCATGGTGTTCCGCAGTTTTACAGTAGAGTGGCTGGTTTTATAATACCCAGAAAACCAAGTGATCAGTGAGGCTGCAAAATACGCAGGTAATATCATACAAGACTTAAACTTGTAACTCCATTCACCCCTCACCAGGTGAAGCATGTTAAAATGTGACTTATTTCTTGGGTCACTTATGCCAGTAGTCACACTACCCTTATGGTAGTTTACTGTTCTCCATAGTTTAGCTCCATGGCCAGGTTACATGCAATCCTACCTGTTCCACATACCATATGGGTCATCAGTATCATGTCTCCTTTCCCTCCTGTGCTTCTCTTCAATTCCTTTGTTCTTTTAGAATTAAAAGACCCAAGGCCTCTCCCTAGAGCCACCAAGCAGCAATCAAGAAAACCTGTAACAAACCAAACTCAGCTTTAGTAATTTGCATTTACCTCAAGCCTGATCATCTAGTCCTTCGTGGGTTCTTCTAGTTCTTGTCTTCCTTTTCCAAAACATTCACCTCAGCGCCTTAAACCTTCTGTACGGCCCATCACTGAATGAAGTAGATCTCTAAGCCTCATTTCTCTGAGAGAATACTCCAACCTAAGCCTTCTCTGGGAAATCTGATCACCTCCACGTACCCCTGTAAGGGATAACTGCAATCTCAGACTCCCTTTAGTCCTTTGTCCTTGTGGAATTGACATATCCTATCACAGACAGCTATGTAGGTTAGTCAAGATTGAGGAGTGACAGAGGTCCGTAGCTGACTGAGACAAGTGGGGCATGTTGATGGCAGATGACATGCAGTGCAGGTAAGTGTAAAGTGATTTGCACTGGAAGTTTGAAATATATAAACTTTTGGTCAATTCTAAGTTAGCTCAGAAATTATGGTCTCACTGTTGTTGTGGCTAAATCAGTGGAAACCTGTTTAATGAACAATAAAGCAAATAAAATGTTAGGCTGGACAGAGAGAGAGAGAAAAAATGTTGAAAATGTGTCATTAATTTGCTTAATGATGTAATTTAGTAGTAAACTATTACCTAGAACATTGTGTTCACTTCTGGTTAGCCAATCTCAAAAGCCATAAAGCAAAAATGGAAAAGGTCCAAAGAAGGGCAGCAAAAGATATTTGTGCTGTGAAAAGACTTTTGAAAAAAAATAAGATTAGGATAATGTAATTCAGAGAGAAGATAAATAAAAGGTGACATGGTGGAAGTATAAAATAATGAAGTGTAGAGAAAGTAAATCAAGATCTTCAATACCATCTTTTTACAATGCCAGAATACATCTAAGTTTGAAAGTAGAACCTATAGTAATGAAATACTACTTTTACACAATATCCTGTTAACCTATGGAACTCATTGTTATACTACAAGATAATACTGTAAGCCAAGAATTTATTGTTTTTTAATTAAAAATGCTGCTTATATGAACAAAACATCCACAGTTGCATTAAATAGGATAAATACATTTCATAAACTAAACTTTATAAGCAATAAAAACTTCTTTGTTTCAAGATGTATGCCAGGTATTGTCTAGCATCAAGGAGGAACCTCTGACTTTGGCAGCTCACTTAGTAATTAGCAATAAGCTGTTGCAGAGTCCTTCTGCACCTTCCTCTGAAGAACGTGATTCTTGTGACTGGAGAACATGATACCTTACTTGAAAGACCACTGGTCTGCTCTAATATCATCAGTCCTACACTCTTAACAAGTGAGAAACCCAGCATGTTGGTTGCTGTTTAGTAGAAACATGGACATTTTATCACTAAGGTAGCTGTTGTTTAAGAAAGCATTTACATTTTCTGGGAAAAGTAGATTGGTTAAAAAAAAAAAACTTGTTTTAGATGGAAGCAGATTAAAATGGTACTATTTATTACAGGCCTTTTGAATGAGTATAATATCACTTATAGAGTGGCATAGGAAGAATACAGAGAATTGCAAATATTTCAGATACTAGTAAGAACACAATAGGGAAAGCTGTCATACAGCTTCTGCTTAGACAGCAGGTATATTGCACTGCAGATGTTTTTCAAAAAATAAAAGGTAGAGCCTGGCAGCAGAGGCGTAACAACCAGGTGTTATGCCCTAGGTGGCACTGGCAGCAGCAGCTGGTTGGCAGTGGTGGCTGTGGTGTCTGGTTTGGCAGCAGCAGTGGCTGTCATTTTCACACTGGTATCCCATTTACCCAATCCTACTTACGTAGCTACTTTCCAGTAGCCCATCCTGTGCTCGACTATGGAAAGCTGACAGTTGCAGATAACTCCCTGGTTAAAATAGGTTCCCAAGTGGTGTAAACAAAGTGAAGACCAGGAAAGAGCCTTGATCTGCAGTTTTGTGCAGGCCTGAGTCTTAGAGGCAAGGCTTGTTAGGAACTTCTGAAGACTGAATAGTTAAGCAATCCATAGACTGACAGGAGCAAACGTAAAAAGCCAAGTATATTTAGGTTTTGCTTGCTTATTGTTATACCCTTTGCCATCTGCAATAGCGGCATATTTATTTTAAAAAGAATTGTAGTGGGCAAGACAGATGGCCTGATAAAAGCACACATGCAGCTATGCTTTAGACCTGTGATTCAAATCCTAATACTTGTCTCTTGCTCCCTTGGCCTGATGGGGAGTATGTACTGTGGAGATGATATACCTAGCCTATGAAGAAGGAAATACCTCATTTTGCTTTATGAAAAAGTTCCTTCGTTAAAGAAAGGGAATTTTGATGTACTATAAATGGTCATCACCCATTCTCAGCTAGAGGAACAGTGGCCATAATAAGGGGTTTAAAGTTGAAACAGTTCTTTGTCCATTGTGTGCAAGGAGTTGAGGTATTGCATGCCACTTGAGGGCATTCACTTATGATAGATAGGAAACAATGTGTGATCCATGGGAAATACCAAGGTTCAGTTAAGTGCCAAAATAACACTTTACTGCATCTTAGTATTTCCCAAAATGTGCAATCCAGACATATTGGTTGTTTCTGCAGTGCTTCAGTAAGTGTAGTCAATCATACCGTAAAAGAGGTTGCTCTGTAGCTCAGCAATGGTAGCTTCTCTGCACTGTCATAACTGGAAAGCAAGTCAAAAAGTGGAAAGACATAATGGCATAAATTGGTCTGAAGGTAGAATGCAGCTACTTTAAAAAAAAATAACTTTCTTATAACTGGTATGTTAGCACTTGGTCAGAGGAGATCAGAGAAAAGATTAAAAGTTTTTTGGAGTGATGCACTTGGATAGCAAATGTATAGATGAAGGACTGTGATGACATGTACAGACTCTGGGGACTTTAAAGCATTGTTAAATATTTATATTTATGCTTGTATCTAAATATAGAGTTTTAAAGCCTGTTAATACCATATTTATTTAAGTATAACATGACCCCCCCCCCCAGTAATTAGATTATATGGGGATTTTATGAATTTGTTATAATTTTCCAGGTATAGAACCTAATTATTGGAGATTCTTTGAATTTGTCCCCCTCCCACTGCTATACCAGGGCAAATAAACCTGCGGAGGGGGGTCAAGTAGCTCCTTTGCCTTCCCCCTGTAGCCTCTTCCCCACCCCCACCCCCGTCCCTTGCTGTCAGATCCTGTTTTCCCTAATCATATGAAAGTGAGGGGCAAAATTGAAAGCACTGACCTTGAAATAGACATGCCTCTAGTAATGTGTCTATAGTACACACTTTTAAGCAGCACTTTTGTGCCTACTTATATGTAATGCAAACTATGCATGTTATTAGTCCAAAGCCAAAAGGCTCATGATTTACCTTGTAGTTCATTGGGCTGGGTCCCCGCATAGCTTAGCACTACTCAGTATGCATGTGTACTCCAGATTAACTCTCCCCCCAAAAGGATCTGTGTGCTAAGTAGCTCCCTGCTCATGACTGAAACTAGGTGCTCTTGTCATGAGCCCTGGGATCCTCCAAAAATGTATATGCAAATGAGGTGCAGGGAAACCTGGTCCAGAACCTTATCATGGAGGGTAGGGCCACACTAATCATATGCAATAGGCTGAGAAAGGGGCCAACAGGGATTCTGGATAAATTATTTGGTGTCCCACTCGGTGATGTTTGCCAGACACATTTAAGGCTCATGAAGAAGAAACAGAAATCATTGGAAATGAGAAAGAAAGGTGCTGCTCTGCTGTGAGAGTGAAGAGGAGGTTGAAATGTATGCAATGTAGTGGCTCACCATGACTTGAAAAAGAGTTGATGCTGAGGAGGAATGTTCAATGGGCACAATCATATATCTTATTCAGATGGGCTCCATTAACTTGTTGTGGTAGGTTCCCATCAACATCAGAATCGCAGCCTTTTTGGCTAAGGTCAAATGTAGCATTTTTGGCACCAAGGGGAGGGTGTCAGGGCTGGCTCTGGCCCTCCCCTTTTTTGCCCCATATGGGCCATGTGTTTTATCGTTGTCCTCAGTGTTGGCAGCATTTAAATCAGCTTCATAGTTGGTTTCCCTGACTGAGCACATGCTGTTTTGGTAGCAGTTTAATGATAGGCAGTATATGTAATAAGATTTCCTTGTATGCAGATGCAAGATGAGGAGCTTTCCCCCCCCATGCTGTTTTGGTGGGAAAAGGTGTGGGGGGGGGGGGGGGAGAGGAGGGGACGAGCTCATCTTATATTCAAGTAAATACAGAATGTGTTTTAGGTGCATTTTACACTTATATGTGCATTTTGTACTTGGAAAATGAGCAGTTGCACATTTAAAATAAGTTGTTATGCTTTAAAATATCTGTTAAGCATGCAGTTGCTTATTTTATATGTGCTGTTTTGAAAGAGCAAAAATATGACCCTCAGTGTCCAGCACAATTATCTTACTGCATTGTGACCATTGCCACCACTCCACCAATGCGGCAAAAACACATTTGCTACTGCTTATGCATAGGGCACATTCCCCAAACTTTATTCACTAAGGAACTACACTGCTTTTCTCAAGACCAACTTTTATTGTGATGTCCCTGATAAGCTGCCAACTGGCACTGGGTAGATTGATGGCCTACAGAGATTAATTAATTGTTCCTTTTAAAAAAGCAAATAAAACAGTGCCAATAGTTTATTTATTGTTACAATTCCAATAGTTTATTCGTTGTTACAATTCCATTGTTGTTCTCTTTACATCTTTTCTTCATAAAGTTTACGAGCTGTCTGCGATAGATTTTATTACATATTTATGTAAAATGAGGGAGCCCTGCTTCTAAGTAGTGCTCCGTACACTACCATAATAGAAATATTAATTGGGAAAAATAATAACTAACTAACAAGATCACTGCCAGTGAGTGATGATTTCAGATCAACCTATAATGATTTTTTATAGTTGTTAGCAGGTACCCTTTCCAAATGGAATGACTGATGTCAGTCATTTATGGCCCCTGAACTGCTAATCCAAAGGAGCAAGGATCCAGTTAGTTCATAGTGGCACAGATATTTGCTGACATGCTGTGAACCTGTGCTTGTGAGTCAAGCCAAAACTCATTTGGGACAATCCATGACCTTTTTCTTTTCCACTCTAAGTAGTGCTTCAACAAGGCTTGGAAAAATATCTGTCAAGGTAAATCTGTTTCATTAAGTTGGTTGGTAGTTCCAAATAGGGGATGTTTAGATCTTTAATAGGGAAAGGTGGGCTCAGGAGTGGAGGCAGCAGTAAGCAATCCACAAGGATTTTGCAAAAGTGATGGTTAGAAAAAAGACCTTCACTCATCATCACAGCATGTGCTTGTAAGGCCATTGTTAATTAAATGTGGGTCTTGTGTTTTCTCATCAGTGCCATTATGTTTTATGATGACATGTGTTGTGAAGTAGCACTTGATGCAACAGACTCCATAATGCTTTTGGATGGTAAGTAGTTGTAACATTCCTACCAGGCTCTGTTTTCCCCAGACTAGCAGTTGGTCATTGATCATCAACCAGAAATTATGGAAATGTATGAGATCTATGATCATATGATTGTGACCTGGCCTGCTTGGTCTTCCCTGTGCAATAAGTGTGAGGTATCCAAAAGGAGATGATCAAACTATCAGGTATCTGCACCTGAGCAGATTACATCAAGAATATGTCTGGTTTTCCAGTTGGGGTTAATATCTTGCTGGAACTCACCATGGATACAAAGTCCTATGTTGCCATGTTGAAGAAATCCATTGAGAGTGTTGTTGGCATCCAGTATACCTCAGAATACTATATTGATTTTATTCTAAACTCGGGCATTATGTGTGTCCAGCATTTCTGGCCCACTACCATTATGGTCCAGCAATTCTGTCTTGAGAATTAATCCTATTGTGTACTGGAGACGGCATGGAGAATGCGGACACTACTCCGTGCTTGCCACCACTAGGTTGCATTGTACTGCATAACAGAAGATCGATATATGTTAAGCCTAGCACACCATCTAACTAGGTCTCCGATGCAGGTAATGTCAGGTGTTGGGCCTGAGATCAGATTCTGGAAAGAGCTAATCTAAATTTTTGCCAGGTTTGTATATAAGCCATAAGGCTTCCAGCCTCATTTTTTCTATCCTGTCATGAATTTTCAGGTACCACAGGGACAGGTGATGTCTTCCTGTTCTAGGCTTTCTATCCAAAGGGCTGGTCTTACTCTATTAAATGTCCTTATCCTACAGCTGGAGTTAATATGGTTACAATGTCTCTCTTTGTAGCTAAGTGTTTCCCTAGGCTGTCATATCTCCAGTGTCTGATGTTGTATTCCTCATTCCTTGACTTTTATTTCTTTTCATCCAAGTCATCCAAGGCTCCTTTTTAGTCATCTGATTGCATGATAAATTATAACATGCCACATGTTCAGTGTATTTTTAGTGGGATAAAATGGCAAACTAGCCACAAAGATGTTCCACTTTAAATGGAACACATTCCACATTAAATATGGAACATCTTTATGTCTGGTTTGTATCCAGCTTTAAATTGAATGTGTAACATCTTTTCCAAACTCAGGGCTACCCCCTGCCTAATACCAATGATTGGCTGATGGTCAGCATAAGGCAGAGAACACCTCCAGGGTCTAGGACAGCCTGTTGGCTCCCCACATTTAGGGATATTTAAAGCCTCACTGCAGATCAGGCAGCTGGAGTTGGGGGGCTCCCAATTCCCAGCTCCATTGTGTGATTTGGATTTGAGGAATTTTATGCCTGATCTCCAAAACCATGCATCCTGTCACGCACATCTGGCATGACAGAATGCATGATTATGGGGATTAGACATAAAATTTCTCAGATTCAAATCATACAATTATTTTAGCATCTGCCAGGGGCCTTTGTAGCAGTTTTTAGTTACCTACATGGCATTTTTAGCACACACTTCTCTGAGCTGACCCTCATCCAGTCTTGTCTCACTCAGAGTTGGAATATCAGTGTTATATCTCACTAGTTCCCGGGAGACCATTGAAGTTCTTTCTGGCCATTTGTTGTCTTGGTTACCCATCAAGGTGAGAACATTCTATGTTATGAAAATCATTGTCATCTTATGATGTTTTGCGCTGCAGAGTGAGTGATCCAATAGACACTGTTATCCATCTAGAAGCAGATAAGACAGCCTAGGTTTAGGGCACCTTTTCTAGCCCCTTCCCCATGTAGGGTGAGCAGAGGGGATCCTGAATAGGACCGCTCAGTCACGATAGCAGCTGCCAAATTGCACTCCTGTCTCAACCTATGCGCAAGATGACCATCTGCCTGCATGTAGATTCATGGCTGGAGACTGCTGAACACTGGTCCTGTCTCTGTCACCACTGATCCATTGCTGCAGGGCTTTGGAGGTTGGTACAGGGGCGTGTGTTATTTCCTGTGGTAGAAGTCTGTGCATGACATTGTTTAACGTGAGGGAGCTGGTGCACAGAAACAGCAACCACATGATCTTGACAAAGTGGAGATCTGGTGTCCAGTGACAAGGGGGAACCCTAGATGACAGGAGACCTCCATCTTGCTGCATCCTTCTGTGTTTACATCTGTTGAGGTCCTGACATCTTTTTGCCTGGTCCACTGTTGAGGACTTTGCGGTTGGACCATGGTTTGTCTGGAACCTCTGCTCAGGCCTGTTCACCATGCATGATGCTGCCAGTAGCATGAGACTCCAGGTGTCAGCTCTGAGAATCATTGGACACGCAAGTCTCTCCATCACTGTCTCAGTCCATGAAGAGGAAGGCTACACCTCCTTCTGAAAGGGGAACCTGGTCCAGGATGGAAATACTCACAGCACTAGTTTTGCCATTAAGAATCAACTCCCTGAGCGCATTAAACAAACTTCTTATGACCCTCTGTTAAGCTCAGCAACAACCAGTATGCCACTGTCATCAATGTGTATGCCCCAATGCTGGATGTTGCTGATGATATCAAAGAACAATTCTACTCCAGCCACTGACTAATACTTGCAAGAAGGACAAGATCATTCATCTTGGTGACTTCAGTGCCAGAGATGGACATGACTTGGAACTCTGGAATGGCACCATTGTGAAGGAAAAAGTAGGGAA
>NW_005842347.1:589561-591099 GCF_000455745.1 Alligator sinensis | reverse complement strand
TAGGGAAAGCCAAATCCAATGACATCCTTCTCCTGAGCAAAAGCACGGAGCACAGTTTTGGTATCAGAAACACCATCTTCAGAGTGACAAATACAAGACCACCTGGAGATGCCCTCACTCTAAGCACTGGCACCTCTATGACTATGTTATCATTAGAGCCCATAATCAAATGGATGTCTGTATCATGTGAGCCATGCAAAGAACTGATGACTGCTGGACACATGCCATCATGAACATCTGACATGCTTCAAAGTACCAAAGACAGCCAAAAACAATTCAAAGGACTCTCAACACCAAATCTCTTCAGGAGCCAAATGTCTGTAAGGATCTACAACAGTTTCTCCATAAAAAGCTCTCTGCCCTGTCCACAAATGATGACAACTCTGGAAGTGGTTTAAAACTACTGTCCACATAGTCTTTGCTGAATACATTGGTTATACCACCCGTCAACAGCAAAACTGTTGATGAGAGTGATTCTGATATCCAAGCCCTCCTCGTCCAGAAGAGAAGCCCTCATTCTGCTTGGCAAGATGACACCTCATCTCAGCAGAAGAAGGAGATTTTATCAGCTCCTCAAAGCTGAAGCTCAAAGGGGAGGATCCAGAAAAATTAAAATCAGCAGTAGCAAGATAAAGCCAAGGAGATCTAGCTCTGTGATGACAAACATGACATGTATAGCTTTTTCCAGGCAACAAAAGCCATTTACAGCCCGTCTTCCCATGGTCCTGCTTTCCTTCAATTGTAGTATGGCTCAACACTCTTCAAAGACAACAAATGTATGCAAGCTATTTAATAATAATTGAATATAAATGTATTCAAAGACAACAAATGTATGCAAGCTATTTCTTCCCCACACCAAGGGGAAGAAATAGATTTGGGGCTCCTGAGGCAGCTCTCGGAGACCATAAAAGCTAAAGAGGGGCGGTAGTCATGGGGGACCTAAACTACCCAGACATCTGCTGGGAGACGCAGACAAGTCCCACCGTTCACGCAGGTTTCTAACCTGTGTACAGGACCTCCACCTGACACAGGAGGTACATGGTCCCACTAGGGGGAATGCCATACTGGATCTGGTATTGGCAATGGGGGATGACATGGTAGGAGACCTACAGATCGATAGCCGTCTGGGGGACAGTGATCACCTAATAATAGAATTCTTTATAAAACGTCGAGTGAGTAAGGTAACTAGTAGGGTGAAAGTGCTAGACTTTAGGAAAGCTGATTTCAATGAACTCAGACAATTAGTCAAAGACGCACTGAAGAGTAGGAGTTTTGAAGTGATGGGAGCCCAAGAAGGGTGGCTGTGCCTTAAGGAAATGATCCTTCGGGCACAAAGCAAGACGATCCCGATGCGAGGGAAAAGAGGGAAAGGGGCCAGGAGGCTTCCTTGGCGGACCAGAGAAATCCAGGGCAGCCTAAGGGCCAAAAGGGGAGCACATAAAAAGTGGAAACAAGGAGAAATCAACAAAGACGAATATACCTCCTCTGCTCGCGCTTGTAGGGAGGCAGTTAGACAGGCCAAAGCTACCATGGAGCTG
>NW_005842347.1:562000-587970 GCF_000455745.1 Alligator sinensis | reverse complement strand
TCTTTCCTGCCTATGCAGGGGGTCGGACTCGATGATCTATTGAGGTCCCTTCCGACCCTAACATCTATGAATCTATAAGCTAGATGGAAAGAGCACTTAGAGGCACTCCTGAACCATGAGTTGACTGTGGTAGATACCACCACCACCAAGTCCATCTCCCAACACTTTTAGGGGGATCCCTTGCCAACCTTCCTATCCTAGAAGAAGTCTGATGTACCATCAAAGAAACCAAAAACAAGGCTACTGGATCAGATGGCATACCTGCTGAAATCTACAAGGCTGACAGCAAGAAATTGGTACTGAAACTCCACAAATTTTATTCTTTAGATTTGGAACAATGAGGAGATCACTGGGGACCTGAAGAATGCCAACATCATGACTGTCTTCAAGAAAGGGGACAAGTCTGTGTGTGGAAACTATGGAAGTATCATTCTCCTTTCCTCCTCAGGGAGAATCCTTTTCTGCATCCTCCTGCGCTAACTTCTACCTCTTGCTGAGGAAGTCCTGCCGGAATTTCCATGGTCAGTCAAACAAACTACATTTAGTCAAAAAGTAGACAGAATGTTGTGAAAAATTTGTATCATATTTCTTTACCACATTTATAAAACTTTTGCTGGCCCCAGAGACCTAAATAAAATTATAGAACATTCATGTGTACAATACAAAAAATAGTATATTTTTTCTTTTGATAGCTTGAAGCCTGTATTGCCACATAAAACTGCTTTTCTTTTGCCAGTATTAAATGCTTTCAAAACCAGCGTAACATACCAAAAAAAAAATTAAGATACAGGTGTCAATGGCTGCTTGAAGATGTTAAAAAAATAAAAACAAACAAAAAAATCCAGCACATTACTTCAACCCGACTCTGCAGTGTCTGTAAAGATCAAGCACTTCAGTGGGGCTTTTGGATGCTTTCAGCTAAAGCTGATTCAATCAGCTTTTTGATAAAAGTATCAAAAAAGCCCCACTAAAGTGCCCGATCTTTACAGACATTGGGCGAGCCGGGTTGAAGCAACACTGTCTTTTCTGGGCATGTGCAGGGCTTGGTGCAGGAACATGCCAAATTTAACGCACCGTTTTCTGGGAGTGTTTTACATCTGCCAACACCCAAGGTGTATTTTCTCATCACCTCCATCTTTTTGCATCTCCTGTATTTTCTCGAATACTAATATGATGGACTAAGATATGTATCTTGTTTTTGAAAGACAATGAAAAGAAAATCTTTCCTTGTAGTAAGTAACTGAGTAGCAGGAGCTAGAGAGCTAAGTGTGCTTCTTCTTTTGCTCCCTGCATAGACTTACTTTTCCTTTTGTCCAGCAGAAGCTAAGCAGCAAACTTGTGTTATTCTGTGTCCTTGCTTATAACGTACACCCCAATTTCCAGCAGAAATTATGCATCTTGTGGGAATTCGACAAGCTTGTTCCCCACCCCCCCCGACAAAACCCCCCCAACAAAACCCCCTTCCAAAAAACACAAAAAAAGCACAAAGGACATTTTAATAGCAGTATGTAAGTGAATAATTATGTGACATACTGCGCTTAACTTAAATAGGACCTTTCTTTTAATATTGAGTGTAATACATTTTAGTATTGTAATCTACTGTGTTCACATTTTCTATATATGTTATTGCTTCTTGGGAGAAAGGTGCTCATGTATGTAATAATTAATTTAATAATACATAAGATACTTCAACTTAGTTACATAATATCAATTATTGATGGCTTTATAAATGGGGCAAAAAATTATTGCCTTGGTGGAAGAAGTGATGGACTTGTCAGTTCAGAGGCTCCTAACATACTAACTGTATGGAGCAAAATGTACCTCTGTGAATATTGCTGCGTCTCCACTGAACTGCCAGCTTGCACATTCAAGTGGAACTACAGAAAACCTTGCCACATTTATCGCCATGCAGATCTTTCAGTGGAAACTGTCAGAAAAAGATTTAAGCTAGAGTTTGACAGGAAAATTGCTTGTCAATTTAACTTCTTGTTACTAATGTTTAACATTGTAATGTAACAGTCACTACAGCTGGGGAAAATAGTGTTTTTTTTCCCTTAACGAAAAGAGAAGAATTACTTTTTAAAGTTTTTGATGCAAATTCTTCATAAAAGAATTGTTTGTGTTTTAAAATTAACATCACCATTGTGCTTAATCAGACAAAACATGAATTCAAAGCCCTACAGAATAAAACATAAACCTTTCAAGAAATGTTTGTTGTTCCAGCTCATTAACACACTGTCTCTGTTGGACAGCATTTCTTAAAGACCATAAAAATTAATAGCGTATTTAAAAAGTGCTTTATTGGCATGTTTCTTCAAATTCTAATTTAGCTCTAGTGGTTAATTGTGCTGTCTCTATGGGCAGAGGATACAGAAGTAAATACTCCCTTTGGCTTCAGAAATTTTAATTCTTACTTATGCTTTTTCAGGTCAAGTAGAAATGCATCCTTGGAGGTAGACAAGACACATAAAGGTTTTGATACATTATTCACCACCTGACACTTAATCCTCCTTTTAAATTTAATATCCTGTAGAAAATTTTAAGTTCAATTTCACTTGGCTAGTATATTAAGAATAGGATTAAAAGCATGCATTTTTTTTCTTATCATCATGAATGCTTGCTAAACTTTTTGTTTGAAGATCATATGAGAAACCTTATTTCTTTTTCATACTTGTTGGACACTTCCTTATTTATGGTTTGCTCCATTGAATGCAGAGGAGCTCAATATTTTAAAGCAGACGATATTCCCTTGCAATCCTTGAACCCATTTCTTTACTACTTAAAATAAAGTAGTTCATAGCATTTTGAAATTAAATGAAGATAGAATGTGACTTATTTGGTCATCCAGTCTTTTTCTGTGGTGATATAGGATTGATCCATAGAGTAAATACTTTATCCAGCTCTGGTTTTGAAACAGTAACAGATAGAATACAAATATAAAACATCTGTATGCTCCTTTTGTGCAATAATGTTATCTTTGTCAATCAAAATAAATCACACCAGGCGCATTGGATTTATAAAAGCTTTTTTGCTTAGTGCTCTAGTTGTCCTCCCCCCCTCTACAGACTCAATTCTGCAGTTGTTATACCTGATGAAAGTGTTGTAGATTTAAAAACTAGAGAATCCAAACTTCAAACATGCAATGTTTTTTCTTTAGTAATTGATCTTTGCTTTTACTTGAGATTGAAGTGAGATTTTCAGGCTGCTAATTGTCCGGGATTACTTTAAAAAAAATCATGTTTACTTTTCTCCAATATTGCAGCATCTTGTTTATAAATTTTCAGCAATAATGTCAGAACTGCTATAAATTCAACAACTTATTTTAATCCTACAGGATTTGTATCACTCAGCCAACTGATTTATATAACATATGCTATTTTTTCATGTATTCCGTTGTCTTCTCCTTAACTGCTACTATGACCAGTAGCTTATTTTGCATGTTTTGAATGTTCATATTTTTTCTTTGTTTCTTTGAAAACAGATATAAAAAGGAGTTCAGAATCCCTGCTATTTTTTACTTGAGTCCTTTCTTCATTTTTTAGTGAGCCAACTTTCTCCTTAGCACTTGTTTTTTTCCTCTCTCCTTACAGTGTTGTCTTTTATTCGCTTCAACTTTTTTGGCTGCTGATAACTTGCTTTGCTATTTTCGTTCTCTCTTTTTCCTTTTAAGCTTTAACTATATGTGCACATTTGTTGTTTTCCATTTCCAGAGAAGGTTTTCTTTACTCTCAATCTTTTGAGGACCTCTGGCAGTCACGCTTGCTGGCCATTTCTTATTTCTTGTTTGTTTTCAGAGCGAGATTTTGACTGTTCCTTGATTAATTTGGAGTCAGATCTAGCCCAGTGACTCTTAGGATTCGGCAGCATTTTCTCATGCTGATAGACTTTAATGGCAGCTGCATGCGGCTAGAATTCTGAGTCTCTCAAAATTCGCTCACTTGAAATCTATTACTCCTGCACTGTGTTATTCCATTCTTAACTTCAGTGATTCTTAACTTAGGTTCAAGTCACCTCTCTAAGTTTTCACAATTTAGTAGCATTAGAACTATAGTATTGATTCATGTTACTAATGTATTACTATATTAAAATGTAATATAAAGTATAATTATAATATTCACCTCTTCAGACCACTGGTGGGGAGTGCTCCCCTGGTTCTGCCTAGCCTTGCATATCTCTCCCAGTACATCTGGACTCCCTATACAGGGGTCTATGTCATTGCTGGGAACCAGGAGCTGGCAGGCCAATTTCTGCCCTTAGTTATCCTATGCCAATCCCCCCTGATCTCCAGCTCTAGGGCCAAAGCAGACAGAGCTTGGGGACATCCAGCTGGCAGGGACGAGGTGCTGGGCTGCACACATGGCACATGGGGGTGGCTCTGAGTGTCAGAGGGGCAGGGAATGAGCAGCAGAATACATGAGGTCTGGGAGGTGAGTGGGGAACCAGGGTTCAAGGGGGTGCTGTGACACCACTTGAGAATCACTGCTTGACTTTGTGTTAATTTAGCTAGTGATTACTGCTTCCATGGTTATTTTTATTATTATTTTTTCATTCTAAATCAGTTCCTTCAGATTATTTTAAAAGTAGTTTGTGGGCAGCAGCTCCTCTAATTAAGATGATTCCATTTTCTGGATCACGAGGTGGTTTTCTAGGTCATGTTGGAAGTATTCACATTTTGCCTGTTATGCTGTATTTTTACCCAATGACTGGTTTCTGCAAAGTTGGCTCAAGAATTTTTAGTCCCATTGTAGTCTAAAGGTGATGTTTTCAGTCATTTAACCTTGTTTTCCCATTCCATATCTTTATATAATTTTGTATAACTCTAAAAACTATTTTTGTCATCTCAACATAATTCCTGAGTCCTTGTAAACTGTATAATATCACAATAGATACTTAATTTTCTGCTGCTTTACAGCATCCCTTTCTTGAAGGTACCTTTAGAATGGTGCCCCTCCTTTGACTCATACTAGCATCTAAACTGACCAAATAATGCATGACTGAAACCTTGATTTGGTTATGCATAGAGGGTAGATCACTGCAGCAGCAATACATAAACCTGCTATATTGGGAGAGGCAATAGAGCAACCTTCTAGCAACCTTCTGCTGTGGTTTTGGCTCTAGCCAACAGAGTTCGTGACAGGAGCTTCTTTTCTTTTCCACTGATGCAGTTTCATGTCTGTTGTTCTTTTTGTTCTGAAGATTTGGGATGAAATTATGGTCTTAGTGTAGCCAACAATAAAACTTGCATGGACTTAAAAGGGCACAGGTGTTTATTCTTAGACATTTGCCTTTAAATTAAAGTTGCTTTAGGATCACATATTCAACATGTGTGAGTGCTGCATGGAATTTTTCTTAGGAAGTTAGCAGATGGTAATTTCAAGGGATCAATATTTTGCTTGTAAGCAAAAGCAGCATGCTTTTAAAACATCTAATTTTAAGACATGAAGTTAGAATTTAAATATTTCAACCCTTAGTTATTTTGTCCAGAGAGAATCAAGGGCATTTTCCTATCATATCACCTTTCTCCTACAGCATTTGTGCCCTCTTCTGTCAGCTTTTGTCTTTTCTTATCTTCTTGTCCTTCCTTTCTACGTTCATTGTTCTTTACGCTTTGATATTTCTTGATACTTCCCTCATTACTTTAATCCTTTGCTTGCGATTCTCCATTCTGTGTCATATGGGCTAATCATAGTAAAGAATCACAATAATTGCTGCAGGGCCATCTTCTCTGTAGGACCGTGATAATGTCTTAGCACACATTTCTAGTTTTTTCTTGCTGTATCAGTGCCTTTACAGTTCTCACCTGGCTTCCAGAATCCATCTTTGTCACAGTCTTCCTGTTTTCTCCAGTTTGCATCTTAAAATGTATCTTGTGCACCTTTGTTCATGAAAGAGGTGTTGTGGGGTAGGTCATGTGCTGTGAAATAACTAAATGAGTAAGAACTGGTTTGAAGCCTGATACCAGAATTAGTTGGTATTAGTTGTTCAGTAGGGTCAATTGGTGGACTTCAATCTATATATTATTGATTAATTATATATTATTAATTGTGGCTGTGTACTCAGCTTCTTTTCTGTGTCCCATTTTGAGAAAAAAGAGGGTGCCTGGGGTTGTCCGTGTAGTTAAAACCTGTGTGCTGGCATGCTAAGAAGTGTACCACTGTGTACCACCAGATTACAGAGGACATTGTCAAGCATTTATCTCTTAGCAACCTGAAAGGATGTGTAAGAAGCTATGGTGTGGAGGTGCCTTTGACTGGGCAAAATTGACCTCCTTTCTATGTGGTATTCTTTTATCCTTTTTTTAAAGCAAATGGCTGTGTGATACTAACAGGTGTTAATATATTTTATTTATTGATTTTTTTTCCCAGTTAGTAAAATCCTAAATACATTATTTCAACATATCCCCATGGAATGAAAAGAATTGTTCAGTAGACAGTAAAGGGAACTCATTATTATAATTATTCTTAATCAGATTAGGTAGTTAAAATAATTTTATGAGTTTTACAAATTTAGTAAAAATAAATACTAATTATAGTACGCTTCCCCCATTTTCAACCTTATAATGCAGTCAACGTTACACGTACATGTTTTTGCTTTTAGTAATGAGGTTGCACTAGTTCTTTCTTTCTTTCTTTTCTTTCTTTCTTTTTTTTTTTTTGCTTTTCATAGTTTCTGTTATGCAAACTTTATTGTTAACTGCTCTCTTGTCAGTATGCATAGTATACTGTGGTATGAGAGCCAGGTTTCTTCAGCACTGAGGAATATAGTAAAGTTACTGTGTTCATTACATTTAATTAATTTGTTTTTCACTGTATTCAGGCAGATGCACAAGTAGAATAATGATCTTGACTTTTAGTTGTATAAAACTAGACATATTAGACTCAAGATAGAGGGCTATTATTAAACTACATCAATCACTTGTAAATTGAGTTACCAGTAATACTGATGATTATTGGAGTAGGCACATTGATGCTAGATTAGGCCACTTGCATTTACAATAACGACCATAATGAAATGCTGTTTTAATACTAGTAGGTTGATTTTCTTTGTTGTTCCCACTTCCCATCCTTCCCCATTTCCCTTAATTGGAACTCTATTCTTATGTAATTTTAGTTAAAGCTATTTCTGACAGTATCTTCTGCTACTATCAACTTATTTTCTAGATGGGAAGTGATGGAGTTTTGCGCCTCAGTAGTTCTGCTCTAAATAATGAATTCTTTGCATATGCAGCACAGGGATGGAAACAACGATTGGCAGAAGGTAACTCTACTTATTATCAGCTTTAACAAATATTAATAGTGTTAATAGAGAGAGCCTTTTTCACTTGAGAAAAACATTTAGAATGAAAAATGTAATAAAGCGAATTCAGCTACAGTAATTGTTGAACTTGAATTTAGCCTAAAAAATCTCTCTTCAGTTAATAATTTACAGCTTGCTATGGTAGTTTTATGTGGGCAATTTAAAAAATGCACATAATAAGCATTTTCATCACTGTCAGCTTCAGAAACGTAAATCCACGTGACTAAATCCCGCCAATACATTTTGAAAATACCAAAAGCTATACCCTTATGGAAATCCTGCAGACCACACTCAGTTTTGTTTGGCATCAAATTCTTACTGAATGGTTTGGTTGATGACTATCACAAACAGCAGTATAATTTACCTGTGTGTAATATGTAATAATCCCAGATTAGAGTAAACCTTGACCACTTTTATTCAATATGTTAGTATTTGTTTTATAGGAGAATTTACTCCAGAAATGCAGTTGCGCATCAGACAAGAGATTGAAAAAGAAAAGAAAACTGAACCTTGGAAAGAAAAGTTCTTTGAGAGGTTTTATGGTGAAAAGTAAGTACTGAAGCAAAAAAAAACATTTTTCATTTTCTTTTAGAAGGAAATGAAAAGATACTTCCCTGCTTCACATAGCAGTCATGCTATAAAATATAGTAAAACAAGTATCGAAGGTAGCAGTCCCCCCGTATAAGAAATTGTGGGTGAAATCATAGTGGTGTGTCGGCACTTACATTAAAATTCATTTTCAGGTATTTGTTGCTTATCCATAAAAAATAATTCTAGGAAGAACTTAAGACACAAGAGAAGAACTGAGTATAGGCATGATTTATTTATTTTAAAAGAAAGTATTTCAGTTTTACCCAACATTATAAACAAAGCTTTTAAAAAACCTAATACCAATAGGTGATTTAAGGTGAGAGGAGTTCATTGGAACAATTATTTAAATAAATAAGATGTTTTTAGGTTATACATTGCTTCATTGTGCTAGTCACATAGAGGGGTGGAGGTGAAATGGCCTAGAGAATAACTGGGAAAGTAAAACTTTACTAATCTTATCCTCAGAGAGGAGATGAAAAGATAAACAAACAGCAACAAATGGATAAAGAAAATTAGGTGTATTGGTCCAGGTTCTTAGCTGGTGTAAATCAGCATCCTTCCTCTGATGTCATTATGACTGTGCCATATAAGTACGGTCATTTATTCGGGGGGGAAGGGTTTAGAAGAATGTCATTTAAAAAAGTCAATCCAGGAGTCTCAAGTTCCATTAATACTAGAATTCTTTTGAAGTTTAGGTCCAAGCAGTTTATTTGCAATTGTAACTTTGAAATGGCTTTAGTGTATTAGTACGTTATATAAAGCTTCTGGATAATTCATATGCTTAATATGAACATTATGATGTTTTGAGGGGTTGTTTTAATTTTGTTATTTTAAAGCACCATCTATTTACAAAATCATGGGTATTCATACACCAAAGCCTATGTACAACTACATGTAAGATTATGGTGCTAACCAGAGCGTTATGTCTGCACTTTGCAGCACACATCAAACTTCTACAAGCTATTGGTCTGAGACCCCTGCTGTATTTGGGCAAAACAAGGCAGGAAATTGAAGGACTTAATTTAAAGTTGGCATTGTTTTTGTGCTGGCAGTTTTCTCACTACAGGAGCATTATTTCTGCACCATTTTTGTGTTATCCTACTGTGAAAGCATCTCTGATGCCTTAGTGTAACAGAACTGCTCTTTTTGATTAAATGGCAAAGCATTCTCCTTGAAAGCCTGGAGAACTGGATCTACTCCAGCTGTTGACCTCTTCATGTAAATATATGTATTAGTTAGCCACTTATATAAGAATCCTGGTGGCCTTTAATTATGCATGCTAGTACAAAAGGCATAGTTACGGAACTCTGTATTGAGGGGAAGGCTGCTTATAGGGATTGCCTTGGGACTTTCTACGACTACTAGAAGCTTAAGCACAACTATGAAAAAACAATTCCCTTATTTTTAGCAAACAGTGTTCCAAATTCACTGATGGGTAACACATCCACAGGGGGTAGTATTAATGATTTTAAAAGGAGCCAGGAGTCCTGCCATGCTGGCTGAATACTGACTGCCACAATGGTTGACAGATAATGTTCAGTCTACAATGCTGATGACACATGTTGTTTGTTACAAGAGGTTCTTGACTTGCAGATCATTATGCATGGCGCCATTTCACTCAACATTTCTTCTAACCACAGTACGGAGCTTGAGTTATTTTTTCTTCCACCTGTTGTTTTTCACCTGTGTTTTACTTAGCTGGCTATTTCTGCTGCCATTTCATTGTTTCTGGTTTCTCTGCTTCTTGCCATGTCGTGCTGCTGAATATTTGGCAGCTTCTGTAACGGCTTTCATGTCGCATGCTGTCTGTTAGGTCTGTTTTTTATTTTAGGTGTAGACATATGACACTTTCACTGTCATAAATTGACTGTACTGTGTAAGTAAAAATAGAACAGATGTATGATGAAGAACCCTGCTCAATTTGAGGGTAAAGTTATTCCTTGAAAAAAATAAGTAGCAACTTTTGTTATGTGGGGAGGTTTAGTATGTGGGATGTCATATGTCTGCACCCTATGTTATTTTCATCCAGGACTGAGTATTTGATCCCAGCCAAACAAGTCTCTGCCACCTGGTGGCCAAAAGCCCTAAAAGCACGTATTGCAGATAGATAGCTTGGGAGAGCTGGTACCTTGTCTGCTGTTTACTAGGCCTGTGCGAAGTGGCTATTATTCGCTTTGGATTCAGCTGATTCAGGGGCCAGTGATTCGATTTGGTAATTTGAATCATTGTCCCAAATTGATTTGGTTGAATCTGATTTGAAGATTCAGCTGCCGCCAAATCGGCCAAATCTCCAAATCAGACAGACCCCATCCACTACCCGCTCTCCCAGCCCTGTCAGTGGCTGCCCTGCCTGGCCCCAACCTCTCCTGGCTTTAAAAAAAAAAAAAGCCCCCACTCACTGGCTGTTGCCAGGCAGGAGGCTGATCCCCGCTGCCCCAAGCTGCTTGGGGGCCTCTGTCACGAGCCCCTATCCCCCGCCCACTCTCCCAGCCCCAGCTCCCGGCTCTTTGGGAAAAAAAAAAAAGCCCCATACTCAATGGTTGCTGTCAGGCAGGGCTGGGGCGGGGGGAGAGCAATCCCTGCTGCCCCACACTGCGTGGGGGGGCCGTGCCCCAGGCCCCCAGAAGCCCCGATGGCCACTGCAGCAGCTGGTGAGTGCAGGGCTTTTTCTTTTTTTTTTAAAGAGGCGGGAGCTGGGGGCAGGTGGTCACACACACACACGCACACACACACACACAGTGGGGGGCAATGGGGATGCCCCCCCGCCTGGCAGCAGCCGGTGAGTGGGGGCTTTTGTTTTAAGAACCAGGAGCTGGGGCTGGGCGGGGCAGCCATGGGGGTGGGGTTGGGAAAGCAGATGAAAGGTACTCAGGGGAGCTGGGGGAGCAGGTAGGGGATGGGGCCTGGCAGGGGTTCCCCATGGTCCCCTCTCCTGTTCTCCCACCCCTGCCCCCTACTTAACAGCACGGAGTCCAGGTCCAGCTCCCTGCAATGGCAAATGGGAACCGCCCGAATCTGCCAAGCTCTCCGTATCTTTTCCGAATTGATTTGGAAAGCTTGGAATCGATTTGGACCTTTTTATTGGTCTCCTGATTCGATTTTGATTCAGAGATTCGGCTGCTGAATCAGGCCGAATCTCCTCCGAATTGAAGCAGCACCCAAAGCTTTACACAGCCCTACTGTTTACTACAGACTAAATTTACTGTAGATTAATATATATGCTAAAATACTCTAGTAATCATGTTGTGTGTCTCCAGCTTTTGTTTTGTTTTTTTTCTTTGGCTTATTCTAGATGTTTTAGATTTTTGTGTACTTTCAAATACCTTAATTCCATTAACTCTTGATTTGTCACTGAGCTAATTCATTCCATTAGATCCAAGTCGTGACTAAGCTATAATGACAGAAAAATAGGTTTCATACTGGAATTTGACTTTTTGCTCTCCAATCAGTGGCACTTTATCATCCCCTCAGCTGAATTAATTTGCTTAGAAATGTTCCATTATTTGGCTGCAGTTTCATCATCTACTTAGAGGAGGACCTCTAATAAATGGAGAACCATTGGGATCACTCTATTTACAACCCTTTTGAGTTCATGGCTCTCAAAGGTACTGGAGAGCCTTTTCTATCTGGACTGTAGACATTATGTCTTTTATACCTTTTCATACATCTGCTCATTTCCCTTAATATAAGATCTCCTACTGTCATTCACCTATATCCATTTTATTTCCTGCTTTCCTTTTCTCTGTCCCTTTTCCTGTGTCTACTCTATGCATCTCCTCAACTTTCCTTCAAATACTGTATCCTTTCTCAATAGACATATTATCCTTGACCAGTATGTGTATTTCCAGATACATAAACTCTTTCCACTGTTACCAAACCATGATTTTTTTTCAATGTTCTCGCTTTAATATCCACTCCTACCAGTGCCAGAGACAGCACTGGTCTAGATGGTCTATAGGTCTGACCCATTATGGTACTTTCTATATTATGTTCTTATAGATTTTTCATTTAATTGGCCTCATTCCATAGCAAATGCTCTTTTTACTCTTTTTAAGAGATTTATGTTGCAGTGGTGATACTGTTAGTTCAGGGGGAAGGGTGGGCAAAATATGGTCCATGGGCTATATCCAGCCTGCTAATTGATCCTTTCCAGCCTGCCAGCTGCGGCTAAAATCCTGAGGAGGGAGGGCTGTGCCCCATGCTGCTCCACTTTGCTGAAGCCAGGGCTGGGCCATGCAGTGTGCAGACTCCTCTTCCCCTCCATCCCCTAACCCCCATATCCATCCCCCCTGCCTGGCTTCCTGTGGGCACTATAGTTGCACAGTCATAGAATCATAGAGAACTGGAGTTGGGAGGGACCTCAGGAGGTCATCTAGTCCAACCCCCTACTCAAAGTAGGACGATCCCCATCTAGATCATCCCAGTCAAGGCTTTGTCTAGCTGGGTCTTAAAGACTTCCAAGGATGCAGAGTCCACAGCCTCTCTGGGTAGCCTGTTCCAGTGTCTTTGTACCCTCCTAGTGAGAAAATTCTTCCTAATACCTAACCTAAACTTCCCATGCTGCAACTTGAGATGGTTGCTCCTTGTTCTGTCATCTTTCACCACTGAGAACAGTCTAGATCAATCCTCTTTTGAACCTCTGTTCAGGTAGTTGAAGGCTGCTATTAAATCCCCTCGGTCTCCTAAGTTATGTCCCCCAGCCCCTGAACCATTTTCATTACCCTTTGCTAGACTCTCTCCAATTTGTCCACATCCTTTTTGTAGTGGAGGGCCCAAAACTGAACACAGTACTTCAAATGTGGCCTCATCAGTGCTGAACAGAGGAGAATAATCACTTCCCTTGACCTGCTGGCAACACTCCTACAGATGCTTCCCGGTATGCCGTTAGCCGCCTTAGCAACAAGGGCACACTGCTGGTTCATATTCAACTTGCTGTGCACTGTAAACCCTGGGTCCTTTTCTGCAGAGCTGCTGCCCAGCCAGTCAGTCCCCAGCCTGAACCAGTGCATGGGATTGTTTCTTCGTAAGTGCAGGACTTTGCACTTGTTGAACCTCATGAGATTTCTTTTGGCCCAATCATCCAATTTGTCTAGGTCACTCTGAATCCCAGCCCTACCCTCCAGTGTATCTACTGCTCCCCCCAGCTTGGTGTCATCTGCAGATTCGCTGAGGGTGCACTCTATGCCATCTTCCAGGTTGTTGATGAACATACCGAACAAAACCAGTCCCAGGACTGACCCCTGGGGGATTCCACTTGATACCAGCTGCCAACTAGACATTGAGCCATTGATTACTACTTTTTCACCCTGATGATCCAGCCAGTTTTCTAGCTACCGTGCTGTCCATTCATCTAACCTGTACTTCCTTAGCTTGCTTGCAGGAATGTTGTGGGAGACCATATCAAAAGCTTTGCTAAAATCAAGGTATATCATGCCCACTGCTCTTCCTGCATCCACAGAGCCAGTCATCTTGTCTTAGAAAGGAATCAGGTTGGTCAGACATGCCTTGCCCTTAGTGAATCCATGCTGGCTGTTCCTAATCACTTTCTTCTCCTCCAAGTGCTTCGAAATGGATTCCTTGAGGATCTGCTGACCAGTCAGTAGTTCCCTGGATCCTCTTCCCCTTTCTTAAAGATGGGCACTATATTTCCCTTTTTCCAATCATCTGGAACCTCTCCCAATCACCATGAGTTTTCAAAGATTGTGGCCAACGGCACTGCAGTCACATCAGCCAACTCCCTCAGCACCCTCAGGTGCATCTCATCTGGTCCCATGAACTTGTTTATGTTCAGCTTTTCTAAATAGTCCATAACCTGTTCTTTTGCCACTGTTGACTGTTCACCTTCTCTGCATACTGTGCTGCCAGGTGCAGTATTCTGGGAGCTGACCTTGCCTGTGAAGAGAGAGGTGAAAAAGGCATTGAGTACTTCAGCCTTTTCTGCCTCCCCTGTCACTAGGTTGCACCCCACTCCCATTCAGTAAGGAACCCACACTGTCCCTGACTTCATCCCTGCATGCCCAAGCAATACTCTTATATTCCTTCCTAGTTGTTTGTCCAAGTTTCCACTTCTTATAAGCTTCCTTTTTGTGATTTAGTTTACTGAAGAGTTCTCTGATAAGCCAAGCTGGTTTTCTGATATACTTGCTAGTCTTCCTGTACATCAGGATGGTTTGTTCCTGAACTCTCAGTAAGGCTTCTTTAAAGTACAACCAGCTCTCCTGGATCCTGTCTCCCTCAGACTGGCTTCCCAGGAGATCCTGCTCATGAGTTCCCTGAGCGAGTCTAAGTCTGCTTTTCTGAAGTGCAGGATTCTTACTCTGCTTCTCTCCATCCTTCCTTTTCTTTGGATCCTGAACTCGATCATCTTGTGGTTGCTGCTGCCCATCTACTAGTACAGAGGTTCCCAACCACCCAGCTGCAGCCCGGTACTAGGCCACAAAGGGTTGGCTGCTGAGTTGTGGTGCAGGCCCCCCACTTGGTCCCCCATCTGTCCACCTGGGTAGTCAGCTTCCACCACCAGTAGTCAAATGTGGGGTTGGAGCTGGGCAGTAGGGAGGCCCCAGGGAGGGATGTGGGGGGTGGCCGGCTCCATGTGCCCTGTCCTGCTCCTGTGCCGGTCTGCAGTGTAGAAAAGGTTGGGACCCACTTACTAGTACATCCCCATTAATTCTTCTTGGTTTGTGAGGAACAGGTCAAGAAAAGCACGGCCCCTAATTGGCGTCTCCAACACTTGCACCAGGACGTTGTTCCCAACACTCTCTCAAAGCTTCCTGGATTGCCTGCGCATCACTGTATTGCCCTCCCAGCTGATCTCAGGATGATTGAAGTCTCCTATGAGAACCAGGGCCTGTGATGGGGAAATTTCTACTAGCTGTTTGAAGAAAGCCTTATCCACCACTTCCTCCTGCTCTGGTGATCTATAGCAGAGCCACATCACAATGTCACCCTTGTTGCTCTCTCCTCTTACCCTATCCTAGAGATTTTTGATAGGCCTATCTCCAGTTTCATACTGGAGCTCTGAGCAATCATATGGCTCTTTTGCAACTCCTCCTCCTCTTCTCTCCTGTCTGTCCTTCCCGAACAGTTTATATGCATTCATAACATTGTTCCAGGCCCACAGAGTCTTTGTTATTCCAATCACATCATAGTTCCATGCATGTGCAGTGACTTCGAAGGACTTCCAATTTTTCCTTGCACTGCGGCCACTGGCAGCCAGGCGTAAACAGGATGAGATGCGTTGCATTATGCTCAGTATGTCCCGCTGCCTACTTGCTGCAATGAACTGCTGCTGCTGTGGCAGCACAAAGAAGTGCATCCATGTTGGCTGTTGGGGCGCTTAGCCTGGGGCAGCTACCCTTGACTTTCCCAGCATGGTGAGGCAATAGTGGCTTATTGCAGCTGGCGAGATGGCTGTTTAACATACTGCATCATGCCCTGTCCCATGCAGGCCTTGCTGCCAGTGGCCATGGTGCCAGGACTGCGCAGCACCAGCAAAAAGCCAGGCAGGGGGAGAAGGGATGGGCATTGCGAGGGGGAGAGTGGGGGGGGGCAGCAGGAGGAGTCTGTGCGCTATCCAGCCGTGCCCCAGCTGCAGCAGAGCAGAACAGTACAGGGTGCAGCCCTCCCTCCCCAGGCTCCTGTCAGATAGGCTCAATTGGCATCTCCCTGGCCCTCAACAGCTTGCCAAAACTTTTAAGTGGCTCTTCAGCTCAAATAATTGCCCACCCCTGCTCTAGGGCCAAGTTTTAAACCAATAACCTCTGACTTTTAATGCAGATTTAACCATTCAATTAAGTGCCAACATTGTCCCACTGATTTTCCCTTTGATATTGATTACTGTATCATCCCCTATATATCCCTGCTCGGTGGTGGGGGGTTGTTAATTTGAAGGCTGGCTGCTATCAGACTTTGCCAAAGTAATCTTACAGCTGCTTGTTTAGGCATTGTCAGTACAATGGACACCTTTATTGTCGTGGGGATATTTTCTACCTTACTACAAGCTTGGGGTCTCTTTTTCTTTAAGTTATAGCCATTTATTGTGCAAACCATTGCCTAAAAAAGTGATATCTAGATTCTCCTGTGCTTCAAGTTTCTTTCTTCATATGAACTTCTCTTCTAAGACTATATAGTATTTCTGATTTGTCCTGTCAGGAGCAAGAAGATATTCCTAACATGTTAATCCTATGTCCTTTTATTATTTTCTTTGTACATCTTCCCTTCAGTGAAATTATTAGGATAAATATATTTGAGGACATCTCAGTGACAGAAACTCTCAAATATATTTGGTTTATCTGGGTTTTTTTTCCCTCACTTCCTTGAGACTAGAATTTTTTCTTCATTCAAAATGTTTGATCAATTATTTTGCAACACACCTATTTACTGTCACAGTCACCGATACTGTCTATTTTATACTTCTAGAACATATGACCAAAAGTTGGATTTGTTCGTTGATTATTCCATGCTTGGATAATATAGAACTTTCAATGTCTTTTATCCATACTGTACAAGTTGTTCAAATCCATGTTTCTTGGTTAATTTGTCAATATCTTTCGTGATTGCATAAAATCTCTTATTTATTCAGTTATATTCTACCGTTCCTAAGGTTCCCCAAGAGGAAAATCTTGTGCATCAGAAAAAGTTTCAGAATATACCCGAAAATATGAAAATGGGGCCACAGACAATTATTCCTGATTGACATAAGATCATTAGAGCTACGATATCTATTCATCTACCATAGCTTAGCTTTTGTTAGAGGCTTATACAGCATCTAGTTATCTGCCCCCTTTCCTAAAGGTTCTGAGTATCATCCAAGCCCATTGACTTCAAAGAAAAATGAGGATGTTGGAGGCCTCACAAGTTTAGGTGCTTTGAGTAAGTTTTTTTCTGAGGTAGATCTGTTTCTTAGATTCAGTTGTCATTTTTGAACTTTAAACCAATGATCAGCAATTCCTAGTTTTGTTTTGGTTTTCTTTCTGTGGAGAAACATAATAATACATAAATTATTGAAAAATCCATCTCGGGTAAGAATGAGAAAAAATATATGTCAGAATGAAAAGGTAACCAAGGGCTCTTGGTTCAGGTCTTTGTACTGTGAAAAATGGAAAGCATACAGATTATAAAAATGTTTCTTCTTTTGTACTTAAGGATAATATTATTTTTATAATTGTAATGAAATCTGATGAATCTGTTATGCATAGACAAATCTTTTAAAAATAGTTCAATACTTTAAATGAAGTAGTTATAGTCTGCTGAAACAGAATGTAATAAAAAACATGCAGGTGTATAACTGGTATTTTTATACTCTGTAAAATAGACTCGATGTGAAAAAATGAGAATGAAGTCAAGTTAATGTAATTTTCATTAAAAAAATAATTAGAGGTTTGTAAAACCGAAGTGAAATACTTGCATTCTTTTATCCATTTGAAACCTAATGACTATTTGAAGTGCAATTTTAAATGCATGATGTCAGCTAATTTGGTCCAAAAATATAGGTGAAAGGGGAAGCACAGAGGGTTTCTTTAAAACTCATATTAGTAGAAATATTTTTAGTTTAACATTTCTTCTATGGAATTTGCGATACTAATATAATATAACCAAGAACTGAAACAGATTATAAATAAAAGTGAATCCATACAATCTGTTTGTTATGTGCAAATTGAACGAAATTATGAAACAGTTAAATAGTGAAAATTAAACTGCATATTTAACATTTCTAAAGTTTTCCAAATCCCAAAGTGTTGTTAAAATAGGTTAAGAAGTGTGTTTTTTCCAAACTGTATAAAATGAAATGTTCAGCTGGGATGTTGAATCTAACCCATTATTTTTAACACAATGGTATCATCTTTATGACATGCATTGAGTAATAGGCATAAGAGAAAAATGAAGCCATGCCTTAACTGTTTCTGTCATGAAAAACATTTTAACATGCATGATTTGTGTTTAGGTTGGGAATGTCAAGAGGAGAATCTATGAAGCTCACTTCAGTACAGAACAGTAATGAAGATGAGAGTAGCTTACTATGTGGATCTTCTGGTACACCAGGTCCTTCTAAGCAAGCAACATTTGAGGAGCATGAACAGAAAAGCACTAAAATTCCACCTCCCCAAGAAAGAGATTATTGTCACTCTCTCAGTAACATGGAGCAGGCTCCACTCAAAGTTCTAATGACAGAATCAGAGTCAGAGGATATATTGATACCTGAAGAATCAGTAATTCAGGAGGAGATTGCTGAGGAGGTTGAGACCAGTATCTGTGAATGCCAGGAGGAGAACCATAAAACAGAACATGAGTTTTCTGAGGATCCGGTAAATCCTAGTGCTACAAACAATGAAACGGAAGTGCAACTTGCAGATAGCTCAGAGTCCTGTGTTGTGATGAATGATGTAATAGATACTTTGTCTCACATTGAAATTAAAGTGGAGTTGAAATCAGAAAGTCCTCAGGAAGAAATGTCAGTTGTGATTGACCAGCTGGAGGACTGTGTATCACCTGCACAGTCTGCTTCATCTATAAACTCTGTCAGTGATGCAGCAGGGAAGGATCCTGAGTCTACAAAGGAGCTAAGTACTTCAGAGACACAAAGCACCAGTTTAGAGGGCTCGTTATTCGCTGCTGGAGGCATTGCTGTGGATATGGAACTACAGAGTGATCCAGAGGAACGGTTGTCTGAAAATGCTTGTATTTCTGAAACTTCCTTTTCTTCTGAAAGCCCAGAGGGGCCTTGTGTCAGTATTGCATCCCCAGGGGGTGATACCCAGTCCACTTCTGAGGAGCCCTGTACTCCAGCATCTCTTGAAACAGCTTGCTCATCTGAGGTTTCCAGCACTGAAAATATTGATGCTGATAGTCAGCAGAAGACCTCTGATGAAAATCTACACACACCTTTAATGTCAGAAATATCTCCAATGTCCACTTCACCTGTAACCTCAGAAGCATCTTTGATGTCAAACTTGCCTTTGACATCAGAGGCATCACCAGCTTCTAATTTACCTTTAACATCAGAAACTTCTCCAATGTCTGATGTACCTTTAACATCAGAAACCTCTTCAGTGTCTTCTGTGCTTCTAACTTCTGAAACATCTCTGGCAACCAGTTTACCTCTTCCATCAGAAACATCTCCAATTTCTAATTCTCCAAGGAGTGAAAGACTTATTCTACAGCAAAGAAAATCCCCATGTTTGTCTGAAGAGTCCCTTCCCATTTTAAGAGAAGAAACCTCTTCCATTCCTAAGGTTCCTCAAGAGGAAAATCTTGTGCATCAAAAACAGTTTCAGAATACACCTGAAAATATGAAAGTGGGTCCGCAGACCATTATACCTGAAATGTCATTATTGGAAGAGCCCCAGAGCAAAAACCTGAGTCATCAGTCTTGCAAATCGCATTCTGAAATTGAGAAATCCTATGTTGTCTCCATTCCAGAACACTCTTCTCCAGAAGTGATCAAAATTAAAAATAATGTTCAGCAAAGAGCTGAAAAGAAAAATACACTCTCACCATCAGAAGTATCTGTTTTATCAGAAGCAACGGTGGGTAAAAACAGTGAACTCCTTCCATCAAAACCCCAGGATAAACTATATACCTCATTCCTAGAGAAGGCTTCGTTCTCAGAAGTGTGCAGAAGTAAGGCTTACAAACCACCAACTAATGCACAGAGCCGGTTGGAGAATTCACATTCTTCTAAGTCATTAGAACCAACAAAGTCTCCTGAAGTAAGAAATGAAACTAGAGACCCAGAGATCCCAAAGAGGAAGACCGCAGAGCAGCACAGTTTTGGAATCTGCAAAGAGAAGAGAGCTAGGATAGAAGACGATCTGTCTAATCGGAATGCTTTGTTGACGAGTCCTTTTGAGAAAGAGCAGCCACCCAGAGAAGAGCCACGTGTCCCACCCCTCAAGGTAATGCTAACAGCATAAAGCAGTGGTTCTCAGTTTCATTAGACTGTTTGAAATCCCTGGGTTTGCACTCTGCAGCACCCTTTAATGGATCTCATAGCTCCCCAGAGTGCCATGGCACCCTGGTTGAGGACCAGTGGTATACAGCATAAAGATAAGTTATCTCCTGCCTGATTCCATGTTGGGGGTTTTTTTTCCTGTTTTTCTTAGGTACTGTCCTCTGTATTGTTTTCTGTGTTTTGAAGTTGTTGAGCAAGCTCTTTTATTCTAATTCTGCATTCACACGAGGAAAAGTTTTCCAGATATATTTAACTTAAATTCGGGGAACTTTCCCATTATTTTCACAAAGTTTCCTGCTATATTTGGTAATGAACACATCTACAATACTCACAATCAGGGGCTTATTTTCTTACCATCTGTTTTTCTTCAAGTTGAAGACCTTCAACCTTCAAATAAGTTACACTAGAAAAGTCATTACCCCAGCACCATTCTCATGAAAACTAATCAGTGATGTAATCCAGTAAAGGGGCAGGGCAAAGACTGTAGGACTCTGTTTTGAGTAATATCCATTTCTTTGCCACGGTGGGACCCATGGCTGAAGTATAATATTTCCCAGATGACTTATGTTAAAACAAAAGCTTAACCATAATAAAGAACATCTTTAATAGAATGCAGATAGCTTTGTTAGTAGTAAAACAAAAGGCAAAACATCCTATTCCTTTATACATCTCTTTCTTCTATTTAAGTTAACTTCAGTAGAAAAGTTCTTCTCCTAATACGTAGTTAGGAGGAAGTCATATGGATAATGGTCATATGGATTCTACTATAGATTAACTGTAATATAGTTGTAATTTTATTTAGTGTCTCAGTTTTTCTTATGTCTTGTCCATCCAAAGTTTTGTGTGCGACTATTTAAGGCAATACACAGACCATTTCTTTTGCAGTGCAAGTTCCTGATTAGTCAGAACTGTTCCTTTTTACATTATTTATAACTGCTGCAATCATTGAACATTTTTACATTGGCCAGGAGGGCAAATACAGGAAATGTATCAACCACACTAGTGCAGCATTTATAAGCAGTGGTAGTTCATAAGGAGTTATGCAACCAGAAGCTTGTCCATTCTAAGTTTAGTAGTACTCTCTTTTTTTGAAGGACTCTCTCCTAATAAGTGGATTCTATCTAGTTACAAAAATATGTTACTACAGAGAACCCCCCCCCCACAATAAATTAATAGTCAAATAGGTTGCTACCATTTTATCAGTCTTTATACAAAATATGATAAAAATATTGTGCTGCTGAAATGGGAAACAAAATGTTTCAAAGTACCTGTAAGGTGGTAAATGAACAGATGTTGAAAAGTATGTTAGAGTTACTAACTATTAAACTGTCCAATATGTTTAAATTAGAGGGGAAACAAATGATTTAAGAGAGTAGTTGCAGAAAATGGCATCTTGCTAGTACAACCCATCAACATTCAGTAGAAACCAAAAATTGCTACCATCTGAAGGGTCTTTGTTGGCACATGCAAAATGAGTTGGTCTCATTCTATCCAGTTCCTAACAGAAGTTTCCACATTACACAAACCACCACCTTAATGGGAAGTAACTGGCATAGGCCAGTAACTAAGCAGAGGTCAAGAATTGAATTGACAAGGAGAAGCCTGTTGGTAAAGCTGCCTGACTAAGGTTCAGCTGCTATGGTCTTTTCTGTACTATGAATAAAATTTATATAAGTTGTAGTATTTGAACTTTGTTTCACACTGCTTTGTAATGTGGGGGGAATTCTGTCAGTCCTTCACAGCAAGTTAGTCTGTCTACAGTTCCTACCTTTAAAGACTGTTTAAGGGACGCTGTTCACTGAAGCAAAACACTGCAAGAGGCAGGCAATTCTATAGACTATTTTGGAAATTCATTTTTAATGCTTATTTTATTGAGTAAATATTTAATTCTCAGAGGCGATGCCACTGACTGCTGTTATCTTTCCTTTATAAAAACAGTCCTGTCTATATCCCATAAGCATTCTGATGTATTTCTTATTTCCCGTAACCCACCCACAATTCCCATCTCCGTTACTCCTAGAAGGGAAGTTGTGAGAGTTAGCACTGAGACCCTGTGAGACTAGCAGCTGATAGGTGCACATCTGTATTAAGAAGCTAAAATCCAGCTGGCTTGATGCTGGCTGACCAGCATAGAAACTGATTTGGAAAATGATCCTATGCCCTAATTCTGAAAACACGTGTGTGTGTGATGGGCAGGTGATACACTAGGTAGATCTCCTACAAGGTTTAGTGAGCCAGGGAGGAAAATAGCCTCTTTTTTTTTTAGATTTACTCTTTTTAAGGCATTGCCATTGACTGATTCTTGGCATGATGTGAATCAGTCTCAGGGGAAACTCAGCCCTCCATCATCCTAGAAAAAGATTTGTTAGTTACAGTTGCTTATTACAGTAAGTGCTTATGCTAGGTACAGATATTCAAAAAACCTGAGGTGGAATTGATTTGTTGCATGTTTTTCTGTAAGTGGTGTAGTTTAGATCAGTAGTAAACAAACACACATTCCCCCTTTTGTGGGGAGGGGGAAGGGGAGAGGGCAAATCTTAGACCGGGTTCTGCCATTTTTAAACCAGTGTATGTGTGCCAAAGTCCTGTTCTGTTATGGGTATAGGTTCCCAATCACTTATCCTGATAAAAGTGTAATGTCTGTACCTGACCTTGGTGTCATAAGGGGAAGGAGAGTAATTTCCAATAATAGACTCTGTGGAGAAAAAGCATTACATGACTATTATTATTATACTTGCAGTGAGTACTGAGTAGGAGGCCCTTTTTCTGCCCCATTTCACTAGGCCCATTGAGCTCTTCCTCCTAGGTACACTGCAGGTCAACAAAGCATGATGAATTATATCAGATAAACATTTTCTTTGCATTCACTTCAGTCCTCTTTCTCTCTCAATGAAAGGATGGTCCCATAGAAGCTGACACAGATGACCATTAGTCCTGTTAGAGCATGATAAATCATAAAAATGTATCTTTAATACTTAGCTTTTTCCTAAGTACAATGAAGAATAATTGCCTTCATTAGTATGTTCTTGAACTTTTTAGAAGACAGTAAAGAAATTTAATTTGTATAGGATCCTGTTCATTTATTGCTTTCTTTCTTTTTCTTCTTTTAGATTCAGCTCTCAAAAATTGGGCCACCTTTTATTATCAAGAGCCAGCCTGTTTCCAAACCAGAACCTCGGGTTTCCCCGAGTACGTCGGTCAGTAGTGGGAGGAACACTGGGGCTAGAACTCTTGCAGATATCAAGGCAAGAGCTCAGCAAGCTAGAGCCCAGAGAGAGGCTGCAGCTGCAGCTGCGGTGGCAGCAGCCGCAAGCATAGTCTCTGGAGCTATGGGGAGTCCATGCGAAGGTGGGAAGACAAGAACGCTGGCACATATCAAGGAGCAAACCAAGGCCAAGCTATTTGCAAAGCATCAAGCCAGAGCCCACTTACTCCAGACCAGTAAAGAAGCAAAATCACAGCTGAGCTCAAAGGAAGGTGCCTCATCCTTGGAGATCTCAGCTTCTTCTGACACAAAGATTGAAGGTTCTACTGGTGTCATTATAGTTAATCCTAACTGCAGGTCTCCTAGCAACAAGTCCACTCACCTCCGTGAGACGACCACTTTATTGCAGCAGTCACTTAATACAGCTACATTACCAGAAACTGCTACCGACATATCTGTGCACAGTTCTGATGAAAATATACCTATGCCACATTTGTGTGAAAAAATTATTTCATCTACCTCTACTGAAAATAACAGTGTGCCAGTGCTTTATAATAAAAATTCAGTCTCTGTGTCTGTTTGCAACACTGCTATGTCAGGAGCAATTAAAGAACTTCCCTTTGCAAGTTCTGTTGATAAATCCTCTGTTTTAATGTCTGTTGACAGTACGAATCCAACAGTGTCAGCTTGTAATATGAACATGCTGAAATCCATCCAAGGGGCTGATACTCCGTGCATAGCTGTTGCACCAAAATGTATTGATAACAGTAATGTTCCAGTCTCGATAGACAATGCAGTCTTATCAAATTCCATTGATGAGAAAAGGCTGCCAATATCAAGTAGCAGTGCAAATAATGCAGCCTCCAGTCAATATACCACTGTGCCAGCTTCATCCATTGCAAGTAATTTGCCAAATCATCTCTCTGGTAGTTCTGTACTGATTCCCCCAGTGGGGACTACCAACAGATTTTCTTCTGACAAGATAGCCATAAGTGGGTGCAATGAGCAAAGTACTGTATCCATTAACACTACTGTTAGATCAGCTTTAAGTTGCAGTGATGCAGTTCCAGGAGCAGACTCTGTTGCAAGGCCAACCATTTCAATGTTTACTGGTAATATGGTGACAATAAGTTCTTATGACAATGCTACTAAATTAAGTGCTGATATCTTAGAAAAAAATTCTGGAACACGAAACCGAATAGATGTGTCTGGTAAATCCCAGGCAGTGAACTTTACGCAGACAGCCATGAACAGATCTATACCATGCAAAGTCATTGTTGATCACACTACAACACTGAACTCCAGTTTGTCGCTGGCTGCTTCCATTGAAAATGCAGAAAACAGCACAGACCTGCAAAGCAGACCTGTGAGGACAGAAACTGCCTTACAAAATATAGCATGTCCTCAAGTGTCTGTAATAAGCAGGCCTGAAATAGTCACTAATGAAGGTCTCGAGCACAGTTCCAGCTTTATCACTGTTGCAACAAAGCAAGGTGGCAAAAACTTGCAGGCAGGAGGTTGTTCAAGTCTTCGAGAAGTGCCTCTTACTCCTCAAGAAAAATTAATTGAGGTTGTTGCTCCTAGCCAAGGTTTTGCTGAGCAGTTACGAGGTCCTTCATCCTTTAAAAATGAAACAGATGCTGCCTGTGCCAATCAGTATAACACTAATAACAGAATTTGCTGGCACAATGAAGAGGTAATGAACATGGACCAACCAGTGGTCAGCCATCTAAACTCAAGTAAGCATAAAGAATATACCGAGCAAAACTGTTTAAAAAATGTCAAAACTGAACCTTTGAATTACACGCAGATGTCAGAGTTGCAGTCAAGGAGTTTGATGACAAGTATTGGTGTTTCTGTTAAATCAGAAACTAATGAATCTGACAAGTGCTTTAGGATGGACACTGAAGATTTTACAGGACCCGAAATGCCTTCCCAGACTGCAGAAATAGCCACAAGTGCACAGCCGACACAGACCTCCAAGACATCTGTTACAGATTCCATGGAGGACTCTTTGTCATTGACAACAGAAACCCTAAAAAGAGTTGCAAGTGCTGGAAGCTCTAGCTGTCGTTTATCATCAGTAGAGGCCAACAACCCTCTAGTGACCCAGTTACTGCAAGGCAACCTGCCTTTGGAAAAAGTGCTGCCGCAGCCCAGATCTGGAGCCAAACTAGAAATTAACAGGCTTCCCCTGCCTTTGCAAACTACCTCAGTATGTAAAACAGCAGCGTCTGAGAGAAATATTATTGAAAATCCTTCCAGCTCTCCCAATCCAGATGGTAAAGGATTTACAGCAAGCAGCATAATCCCAATGCAGATCAGAAAGCGTGAAAACCATCCGAAAAAGAGGATGGCCAGGACTGTAGGGGACCATGCTCAAATTAAATGCGAGCCTGGGAAGATGTCAATGGACACAGATGTTAAAGTGGCTCCTTGCATAATCAGTTCCAACATGAATCAACTAGGGCACGGTCAGCCATATAAACAAGAGTGGCTGAACAAGCATGCAGTTCAGAACAGAATTGCTCACAGCCCGGAGATCAAGCAGCAGAAGAGGCCACTGGCTTCCTGCAGTTTCCAACAGAGCTTATTTCATGTTGACAAAAATGGCAGCTTTCATGCAGAAGCTAGTACCTCACACAGACAGCATTTCTACCAAATGTCCATGGCTGCAAGAGGCCCCATCCCTACAGCAGCTTTGTTGCAACCTACTTCAAAAGCCCCATCTGGCTGCAGTGCGTTTGCTTTCAACAGACACCTGGAACAGAAGGGTTTGGGGGAGGTCAGTCTTTCTACAGCCGCTCACCAGCTAAGGCTAGGAAGTGTGTTTTCCCCTAATATTCAAATTAAGGAAAGTGATGACATTGCCAGTGCCTCACAAACACTACAGAATAAAACATTAGTGCACCCTCCCCCTCCCCCACC
>NW_005842347.1:558251-561969 GCF_000455745.1 Alligator sinensis | reverse complement strand
ACCACCCCCTCCTCCTCCTCTTCCTAACACAGAAGTCCCATCTGATCAAAAACAACCTACAGTTACTATGGAAACCACTAAAAGACTTAGTTGGCCTCAGCCAGCAAGCATCTGTAGCAATATAAAATCTGAACCTATTTCTTTTGAGGAAGGTCTAAGCAGCAGCTGTGAACTGGGCATGAAACAAGCTTCCTATGATCAGAACGAAGTAAAAGAACAGTTAAAAGCATTTGCATTAAAAAATGCAGATTTCTCTTCCTATTTACTATCTGAGCCACAGAAGCCTTTTACCCAATTAGCTGCTCAGAAAATACAGACGCAGCACCCACAGCAGCAGCAGCAGCTCTGTGGAAACTATCCAACCATACACTTTGGTAGCACAAGCTTCAAAAGGGCAGCATCTGCAATTGAAAAATCTATTGGAATTTTAGGAAGTGGTTCAAATCCTGCCACAGGCCTGCCGAATCCGAACACTCAGATTCCAGTTCAGAAATTTGCTGACAGTAGCAACACAGATGAACTGGAACTGAAATGCTCTTGCAGGCTGAAAGCCATGATTGTGTGCAAAGGCTGCGGAGCCTTCTGCCATGATGACTGCATAGGCCCTTCCAAACTGTGTGTAGCTTGTTTGGTTGTACGGTAGAAACTGAATCAAAGATGCAGTATCCCTTGTCAACATGGGAGCGTGGAGCAAAGAAGTGGAAAAATTGTAACATTTTAGGCCATAACAGGTTTGGGAGGGTTTGTTTTATTTTCCCTGGTGATACTTTGTTTCAGGATTTAGTTCTTTCTGCTTGGATGACATTCCCTGGAAAGAAGAAGAAACCCTTAGAACTGCTTTTAAAAAATGACAAACTCGTCACTAAGCTTCTCTGAGCGTTCTTGCTGTGTTAAAGAAAAGTTATTAAAATGTCATTCCTAGCTTCTATTTATTTGCACAAAGTGCAGCATGCTTTCCCCACTGTCATTTAAGTAACATAACCACCAGGTTAAAAAACAACAGGTTTGTGTCATGAATTGCAGCTGCTGGTGAACTGCAAGTGCAGAAGTAAGAAGAAGAGTAATTAATTGAGAAAAGACTGCTTGGTTTGGGGTAGCTTGAAGTTCTGCTACATATCAACCATCATGGGTATTAAAATTGGCTTGCAGTTTTTCTAAGGATGATTGCTTTCTTGAACTTACCTTTCCTCTCCATGACTAATTTACAGACAGTCTGCCTAGCAAATGAGAATGAAACTTAAATTTAAATTAGAGGAGTTTGCTTGCTCCTACACAAGACATTATGAAGGTGAGATTTTAATGGTCAGCTCTTGCTGTTGACTCCCTGAAAGATTTAGTTTTGTTAAACGTGGTGAGTTACCTGGACCAGCTCTAGAATCTGCTTGGCTTTAAGAGAATTTGGAGAAAGTAAATACTTCTATACAGCTAAGCACTTTCCTCTCTTTTCCTGACCCTATCCAAACCTTCTTTGTCTGTCTGTCCCAAACTTTTATATGGTACATATCTATGTAATAAGTAAGGTCTGGATTTTAATAGCATTTCCAAGGCCTAAAATTGATTCTTTGATATAATGAATGCTTAAGGAGAGATTCTAACTGTGTGTTGAGATGAATAGTAGGAAATCAAAGTTACTTTGTCTCTTATGTGATTTATTTTCTATTTAAGTATGTTTTGACTTTAAAACATTTTTTAATGGCTTATAACACTACCATTTTGTTCTCAAAGAATTCAGGCCACTTATTTTCTCTTTCAGAAAGCAGAGAGTAAAAGGGGCATTTTAAAGGGATACTGCATCTTTTAAATAATCTTCAGTATTTATCCAGTACTGTATTTATGTTGAGAACTATAGCTGCATTCCAGATGCATTAGCCACCATAACATCAGAGAAAAGCAGCAGTAATTTTGGGGCCCTTTTCACCTAAATGGAAATTAAAGAGGGATAAAACATATGCAGCTGTTGGGAAGATGAATATGCCTGTCTTTTTTCCACTCCAGAGTCACAAACACAAAATGGGGAGTGCAAGTAACCCATGTGCTGACGTGGCTGGGACCACCCAAACAATGAGAGCATGGGGGGAAAAAACCCTTACAGTGTGACCTCACTAATCCATGTTACCGTCTGTACACAAAAAATGGTTTCGTCCCCAGTTCTCACTGAAACATAGCAGTGAGATGGGTACGATGTTATATTACTTAGATTTCATTGTTTATACAAAACCTATAATACAACATTTGCCATTAATTTGAAGTATGATAATTAAGACTACACTTAGCAAATTAAACAGTGCATTGCTGTACTTTATATTGTTTGTATTACCTTTGCTTACTCATTAATAAGCTTGTCACTTATAATTAGTTTCCCTGGGAGAACTGTATATTAGTGAGGTTCTACTGAATGGGAGAGCCACATTTTATTTTCATGTGGGACCATGAAAAATACCATTCCCTTGGGTTGTCTTACAAATGAACTGGAACGTATAGGAATTACCCTCCTGCCATCAAGAGCTCTATGGTGCAACCTGATTTCTGTTTTACTTTTAGTAGTATGTCTAAACATTATTTTTGACACCACGTGTTACAAAAGCCATTGATAATTAACAGAACTGTTGCTATGATACAATGTTTTATTTTCTTCTTTTTAAAAAGTGTTCCTTTAGGAAAGATGAAAATCATGCAGCATATCAGCACTTTTGAACCTTTCTTTACAATAAATAAAATAATTAAATGATAAACACTTGGAAATGAATTTCCAGCAGTATGCTAATCAATTGTTGACCAAATGGGTAAACCTGAGGATATTATATTCAGGCATATCAAACTGCATTTTTGAGGAGATGTTTGTATTGAACTTATATTGTATCTGTACATGGGCTAGATAAAGTAGTTTATTCTCTTATTTAAATAGGCAGAATGACCAGTTTTAGAATTATGATAACCTGTGTTTATATGAACCCTTTCAGAGCTGGGTATCTTTATTTCTGGCTCAGACTTCCCTGTCCACAGCACATATGGCAGTATGTGTACTTGCAGCTTGAAATATATTCTGTCAGTGACTGTAAAAACGGAATGAAACAAATTGTGATTGAAAGTAATAATAGCTTCAGAATTATTTAATTTTGAATGAAGGATAAGAATGTAAGTAATCTGATAGAAAATTCATATTGCCGTGTTTGTACTGTGATTGCAACTTGCATGTTTGAGATAAGATGAAGTCATCTTAAAAACGGCATTGAACCTAAAGAGTTTTATAACACAATTAAGCAAACTCCTCCAAGGTGCAATTCCATTGGCTTCTCTTGATGTCGCTGGGGTTGTTCCAGGGATAAATTTGACCCACAGTTTAGACATACTATAGAGTATTTGTTAATGATAGATAATTCTGAGGTAAAATTATCAGAGCCCCTAACTGATTTAGGAACCTAAATCCCATTGATTTTTTTTTTTTGGACTTTGGCTACGACAGCCAAGAGTACCTTGTGAAAATATATTACACGCGTGCTTATGCAAATTTTTACCCATTGTCTTAATCCAAATGAGAGCACAGCTACATTTAGAAATTAATTTTGTATTGCTCTTTTTTTTTTTCTTATTTTCATTAGATTTCAGTCTGTGTGCCTCTAGTTTCTCCTAATCATGCAGTTTGTTCCACTGAGCATTTATAATTTATGCACTGAAAAGTGGTGAGAAAGATTTGCTTATGAACGCACTGCTGGGGGGG
>NW_005842347.1:553885-558220 GCF_000455745.1 Alligator sinensis | reverse complement strand
TGTCCAGCAGGAATAATCTAACACATGCATTTTTAGAAAATCTCCAAAGCCTTTTCCCTAGTAGCAGCACTTTTGGGGGGAGAAAGAAAAAACACTACTCTGCTCCTTTCTCCTCCTTTTTTTCTTTAAATCTGCATATCCTTGAGGTGTGTAGATAACATTAGGGCATTTGCAGCATGTGTGTGTATGTGTTTTCCTGTGCACAACTCATTTTTCCAAGCAGAAATTCCCTGTTCCATTTGTTGAAATAACGTTTAAAAATTGAACTGGGCATTCCCGATCTGCATTCTGTTTATCTGCTGAGGTTTAGTGTATGAAATGAACAAACTTTTAAAAATCAAGGTTGAGCCATAAAGCAGAAATTATATCCTCTGTACTATAGACTTGCTCGATGAGGGTGATGTGTGTTGTCAGGGTAAGCTACAGAATGTGCAGGTGTTTTCAGGGCCCTGGAATTCCTTGCACAGTTTATCAACTGGTGCATATGGTGCTTTATAATGCAATTTCTGAAGTAAAATTACCTTATGCTGCACTCCTCTTCCCCCTTACAAACACACGCACAATTTCAAAATAGTTATTGTAGCCTCTGGTTTAACAGTTTCTCCAAGGTGTGGTGAAGTACCAGGATAAACACTCAAGACAAGAGCTCAGAAATGTCATCTAAAAGGATCATTTTAGCTGACACATGTGAATGGCCCTGCTTTAAACACAATAACTTCTACAGCTTTGTGACAGCAGCACAGCAGTTGTCCATCTGTGTTTCTGTACAACATTGTAGAGAAGCAAAAAACCCCCACAAAACAATATTCAGTGGAATATCATGGACCTGTGTAGCTAAATGTTTCTGAATCTAAAAATCCTGTTGTCTTCAGTCATCATGCTTTGTCACTGTAAAACCAACAAAAAACATTTTTTTAGTCTAATTTAACGGAGCTGCTTCTTTTATAGCACATAATTCGCTTTGTACTATATTTGATAGTTACAGAATAATTTAGTCTGTAGAATAACTTTGTTGTATTTGTACTGTTCCTGAATGTTACAAGAAAAGTGCTTTACTTTGTTGCCATGATTCTCTTGTACTGCTGTACATTTTTTTCTGCTTTACAGAAACCTAACTCAATTCACATTTTCAGTACAGTTTTTTTGGGGGGGGTGTTTGTATGTATTTTTTTTTATTTGTCAGTATTCGGAATGTTTACATCTGTTTGACATTAGCCATTTAATGCCTTTTTATAGGCAGTATTAGTCCTAAAGTATAACAGCAATGTGAAATCCTCTCATACTTAACATGCATGAGAAATATAGATTTAAGGGGGAAATCCCTGACATGCATAGATATTTTTTTTCTATCAACATACCATGAAGTAAAAACCCTCCTTCAGTCCTCTACCAAAGAAAATATTATTCCCATAGGACAAGCCCAGAAATGGTTCTCTGAATCCTCAGAAGGGGGAGTAGTTGATTTCAGTGGGGTTGCTACAATTTAATACTGTTATGCTTGCTTTGTTACCTGAATAAATGTGACTGACTGAAACAAGCATTTTAACAATTTTTTTTAAGGACAGTGTTTTCTTTAAAATTCAGGGATCATGCTTTCTTTAATGGTGCTGTCATTTTTATTTGTTTTTTAAAAAACAAAACATTTGTTGCCTACAAAAATGACCGCTCACCAAACCATAAATGAAATAAAATGATTTGTGTGTCTCTATTTTCTCTCTCCTCCCTTTCCCATTTTCCCTGTCTCAGAAAAATAACAACTTGGGCTTCAATATTAAAATATTCTGGAAAAAAATAAAAAAAGTAAAATATATTGTCATTTGTTTGTTCATTTTATGCTCAGTGTGCTAGGGGGGTATTCTGTCTGCTTCTTCACTGAATATTTGTTTCAGTGAAAGAGAAACACAAAAGGAAAATGTATGTTATCCCAAAAGTGAAGACCATTTATTGTTTGACTGTATCTGAGCAGTATCTTAATATAACACAGCTCTTGCCATTTTAAAATAATTATGAGAATAAAACTAGGTCTTATATGTGGTGTTTTAAGTAGATTTGAGTAATTAGATCAATTAGATTGCATTGTTTCCTTTGCTACCTCTAGTTATATGTTGTGTAAATTTGGGAACTAGGACCCTGTGCACTCCTTATTCTCCTATTGAGCATCTGCCCCCTCTCTTACTAAAAAGGAACTTAAAGATCCATAGCTCAGTGGCACCTCAGTGAAATGTTTTCAATCCATACCCTCTACCTTATGATGAAACTAGAGTTGGCTTCTAAACAATCAGTGCCTACACAAGCTAGCAAAATAATGGAGATAGTCATGAAATTAAAAGGAAATGGGGATGGAAGAAAATTTTCAGCATTGTACTTTGCAAAGAAACCTATGCAAGTACACATGAAATGTTTTTCAAGTGCACTTTGGGGGCATCTACACGAGACGCTATGGTGCAGTAGTGTTGCCAGGCACTAACTGTGCGGCACCAATACTATGCAGTAGTAATGAGCTACTGCACAGTAGCTCATTGCTACTGTGTAGTAGGGTCAGGAAAAAACTACAGTGATGGTACTGTGCAATAACATCAGTCACTTCCCAGTCATTTACTACTTGCATAAGCAAATAACTGTGCAGTCCTCTGCTTATGTAGATGTGGCCACTGTGTTAGGGTTGAGTGGTAGGCAACAAGGGCTTGTTTTGTAGACCCACTTAGAAATGTTAAGGTGATCAGCAAATCCTCTCTTCCCCTTTACTGTATTAAGTTTTTGAATTTTAGTAGTACCTACTGGCCCCAGCCATGGATTGGGGCCTGTTATGGCAGGCACTAGTCAAACACAAAACGGAAACAGTGTCTGCACTAACCTGATAACAGTTATCTTAAGTTCCACACCCAGCTGACAAATCCTTCACCTTCGGTTATGTTATGTAGGCTGTCTCTTAGGTTATGTGCGTCTTTTTAGATGCCTGTCTTCGGAATGGGTTTGGCAATGCCTTGTGCCAGGCTGTTTTATTCACTAATTGGTTTTCAGCCATAGACAGTAACACTTTTCATCTCGACTCTTTATTAAGAGAATTCAAATAATGTTTTCCACCCACATAAAAGTTAGATGTTTACTTTTGTGCTTATGTTAGGTTTAAAATGTGTAATAAGTTGTTAAGTTTTAACCAGCCTTTTTTTAAGCCACATGTAGCATTTCTTCAGTTTTCTTCTGTCTTGTACTGCAGAAATAAACATCTGATGTCTCATTTGTGCTGCCATAAAAATTTCTAAGGGGGCACAAATCGTGAGCGAATGGACATTGCTACCTTTAGTCACCCCACATCAAATAAAAATCAGTGGCTCAACAAAAGGTAGTCATAGACTCTGCCACTTTATTGTAGCAGATATCTGTTAGACCTGTGGCAGGAGAGTATGGGCAACCTAAGCTGCTTACACTCTCCAGCCACCCCAGGCATTTGCTCTGGGGGCATAAGTGTTCCCTGAGGCCCTGGAGCACATGCTCAGCTTTCCCCACTCACAGGGGGGGCACCCTAGGGAATTTCAGGGTGGTTCTTTATCAAAGTGGGGGGTTGAGGTTACCTGCTCAGCCGGACCTATCCCCCACAATGACAGAAAAGAATTTGGCTGAGCAGGGGAAATGGGTTTTCCCTGCTCAGCCAAATTCACTCCTGCAGTCTCAGGAGATGGTTCTGGCTGAGAGGGGAAAGCCTCACCTTCCCTACTCAGCCAAAACCACCTCCAGAAAGAACATTGTCCCTTGTTCTGCACCATCAAGGGTGAGGCAAGGGACAACTTAGACATGTATTTTACCCAATGAAGTGGATCAGCTGTGCCACAGAACAACATGGTCTAGTTGATCTGCTTCATTCAGTGACATCTATTTCTAGCATAAGTGCCCTCAAATGAAGCCTCGCAGCATCTTTTTGAATTGTTAACCTTAGCGCTCAAAGAAACATTTGAACAGTTGCCATAAACAAAATAGTAAACAATTGTTCTCTCCGGATGCTTAAGGGTAGGACAAGAAGCAATGGGTTTAAACCCAAGGAAAAGTTTCTTAATGCCAGAATAGATGAGTACTAGTAAAAATTCGCTAGGGAAATTATAGAACTTTATTATAGATTTTTAAGAAGAGGCTAGATAGTCATCTGTCAGGAATGGTTTAAGCACAGTAAAACCTGGCTCGTAGTGTAGGGTTCAAGTAAATGACCCTTAAGGTTCCCTCCAGCCCTGTGGTTCTATGAGAAATGAAATAACTCTTCAAAGATCACATGTGGATCTCTGGCAGGACTATGTCAGCCCAGACAGAAGGGATCAATAGGTGTAAAAAGGAGAAAATCATATG
>NW_005842347.1:540173-553854 GCF_000455745.1 Alligator sinensis | reverse complement strand
CCCTATCTCATATTAAAGGGACATGGCATTTTCCTGCATAAGCAGAACTTTTTTCCTTGGTAGGAAAGATGCAGCTCTTGGTAGGTTCCCTCTCTCTGCCACAACAAACCTTCCCCTTGTTAAGATTAAACAGTCCAGGGTAGGATGCTTCTTAGAGAATAGTTTTAATTCTTTTCTTATGCTTACCAAAGCTCCATGTACAGATGGCTCTTGAGGAATGGTATGTCTTATTGATGATAGGCATTACTGCAAATGTGACCCTCCACTCTTTATTGAGGCCAGACTAAAGTAAATAAAGCCCTACCCTCCTTTAACCTGCTTGCACAGACTTTTGGTTTCCTGTCTTGGCTGGTCTACATCAAAGTCATTTTGAGCCCAGCAATATTTTGCTATGTTAGTTCTGAAGATCACTGTTATGGTGTTAGGCACCTTGTTATAATTCTTATTCTAATTATTTTGATACTGATTCTTTTGGGCAAGAAGCAGGATGTTTTTCCTTTGTCAGTTATTGTGGCAGGGTAGATATGGCACTTGGGGAGGGGTGGGGGTGGTTGAGAACATATGACCAGGCTAGATTGAAAAGACAACATCAGTAAATTGTAGCAGTTCATTGTATTGGTTCTTGTCTCAGGGTAAGTCCAGTATGTTCACTTTTCAGTGTCTTATGTACAGAAAGCTCCTGGCCCTACTCTTATACAGCTTTCACTCCATAATTCCACCTGGCTGGCAATTGAGTGCCATTGAATTGCAGTAATTTCCTATACTATTCCCATCTAAGAACAAAAGAGCTTCAAAATTAAGCGTTTCAGAAATGTACTTCCTCTTAACTGTGCTGGTCTCGGAGAGCCTAAGTTTTTTTTTCTGGAAAACAACTCACAGGGCCAAGATGCTGACAACCTGGGTGAAAACATACCATGTGCAGGGCACCTTCCTAATATTCTCATTTCTGTGGCCTTCATCCTGGAGAAACAGTTTTTTTCTGTGTGTAGCTCAGCATCCTCATGCAGGTAGAATGAAAATAAATATGAATGAGGAAACCAAAGAAGAAAAATAGCATCCAAAGAAAAAATGAATATTTTGGACATTCCATTTCTTTAGAAAGATGATATTGGTGTGTTGGGTTGACAGCATTCCTGGTAATCTAAGAGAGAACAGGGACATGATGTTGGAAACTATTAGCCCTTCAACCAACCATTTTTTTCTTTTCTGGCTCAGACATTTTTGAGAACTGCTGTTTTTCCCTTCAGACTCTTTTTATCTTTGCATCATTCCAAACCCTCAACCCAATGCCCATTGTATATGAGGATCCTTACCAGCCATGCATGCTGTTCTGGTTTTTAAGTAAACACAGATGAAGAGAGAAGAGATTTTCAGAATGGGTGATTGATGCTTCTCCATCCCCACAGAAAATTTACATTTTCCACATATTACAGAGCCTGGGCAACCTATAGGGCAAGGGGCAAAGACCAAGTTAAGTCCTTTAAAATGTGATAATCTTAACATTCATTTTTGCCTCCTTTCAGGTTGGGCAGAAAAAAGGCCAGAGATTGAGCTTTCTGAGGCTCTAAGCAGCTAAATCCTAACAGGCAAGGTAGGACTTGACTTCTTATCCAGCAATGACACTTAGAAGATTGTGAGTATTTGCTGATCAGCAAGTCCAAATTACATAGTTTTTGGAGTGTTCAGAGAATATAGCTAACAAACTTAATATGCTGGAAGAATGTTTAAAACAGTATGATAATTGGAGAGTATAAGATTAGTGAAAAGCAAATGAAGCTCCAATTTTCAAAAGAATGGTTTAAACAAATACTATTCCAAAAACCTGGTATCTGTCCATCTTAAAATTACAAATATTAAGTAAAAAATACCATAAATGCCTAGAGGAAAATGGAACTGCCAGTAATGGGTAGCATAACATTTTAAAAATTGATGGTTAAGAATTAAAATGTAGAGATGTATGCGAAGTTCCTAAGAAACTTTGGGTATGAACAAACTACACCAAGTAAAATTGTGGGAGGAAGTTACAATTCAACAGGTACCCCATGGTAACTCTTATGTTCACCCCTATCCCTTGGGAGTAAAGAGAAGCCCTTTGTCCCCAAAATAGGGCAAAGGTACTTGCTTTGTCTGACAGGGCTCAGGAATTGAGGGAGTGCATTTCTATCTTTTCTCAAGAGAATCACTTCATTGAAAGTTAGTGTAAGTTTAAATGGCATTCAGATGAGGCAGTAGGAATGTGGAAACATACTCACGCCTGGGAGGATGGGTGTAGCTGGCCCCCAGGATCCCTGAGTTCTTGCTGGTTGATCTTTCAACTCGGGCCCTTCATTCCTCCAAACATAGGCAGAGGAAGAAAATATGATTTGGGGGGGTTGAGTGTGCGCATGTGCACACCCCCCCAGCAAGTTAGTCTGTTCTGGGGAAGGAGTGTGTGTGTGAGGGGGCCGATCAAGGCCCCCACAGTGAGGGAGGGAGTGGGGCAGAGAGAGGGCAGGGGTTAGGGTGAATGGGGCCCTGGGGCTGGGGTGGGTTGTGGGACTCTCAGAGCCCGGGTGGCTCATCCAGGGCTGTTGCAGGGCTCCTGCCACTGTGTGCACCCCTAGGGCAGGCACATGCCCCCCATTTGTGTGTGCGGTGCAGAGGCGGGCTGCTGCTGTGAGCTGAGGTCTGCAATCTGCTGCTGGTGCCCCGGGATCAGCGCCACACCACGTGCCTCCTGCACACTGGCTGCACCGCCTGCCCAGTGATTGGAGGCACATGGTGTCATGGGGCTGCCAAGCACAGCCCGCAGTGGCAGCCACCTCCGCCACACACAGCACGAATTGGGGGGCGCGTATCACTTGTGCCTGCCCAGGGGGTCCAGGCAGCAGAGGAGCCCCCCCACGCCTCTGTATGACTCACCTGGGCATCAAGTGTCCCACGAGCCGCCCCAGGGCCCCATTTGCTGCCCCTGCGGGGGCCCTGATTTGCACCCCCATGCCCCTTCTCTCCCCTGCATCCCTTCCTGTTACTTTGTGTTTGGTCATAAAGACTGCCCCACTCCAGCTAAGTGAAGAATTTATTATATGGTTCCACGTTCATGGTTTAACCAAGAGTTTGTTTAGGATGGTCTCCAAGGCCACATTCACACAAGCATCGACATTTTGTTCCCTGGGGATAACTAGCAGTGGAACACCTTGTGCTACCGGTGGTTGTCCCTGGGGAATGCCTGTGCCATGTACCTGCTGGTGTGCTGGTTATCCCAGGTGGGGTAGGGGAGGCTGGGGCCAGCACTGGACTGACGCCCCCAGCAGCCTTACCTGGGGCCCTCCTGGGGCTGCAGCAGCAGTAATCCTGCTGCTAGGAGCCTGGCCAGCAGCTGCAGTGATATCCAGGGTTCTAAATACCCTTGTGCTGCTCCTTTGCAATGTGGAGAACAGCTGAATGTGGCATGTGTAACGCTGCAGACATATCTGCAGCACCACATACCGCACAGCTATGCTCACCTGGACACAGCCCAGAGGTTATCAGGTCTCAGCTCTTGACTGTTGAGTTGTTTAAGTTGATGGTTTTCAGTTACTTTGTGTTACTACAGTAAAACACTTAGGGCCTTGTCACACATTCACTTTCAAAAGTTGCAAATCATTGTACTGTGGTGTATTAAAGTTAGGGTGTGTTTGCTTCTCACAGTTGCAAATCATAGGGATGTAGTCATCTATTAAAGTTAGTATGTGCTAAGGAGATAATCCTTGCCTGAAAAGGAATAACTTTGCAGTGCTAAAGATGAAGTTCCACATTACACTTAGACCATACTAAGGGCACTTAAAAAATGAGCATCTACACACAAAGCCTTGTTAACTTATGCTAAATGCCCTCTGAGAATCTCAAAGTTACACTACTTCAGGTGAGGATTAATTCTGGGCCATGCTATTTAGCTAAGGCAACTTCACTCTGCACTATGGAGATAAAACAAGCAATTTGCAGTTCTCCAGCCTTTCTGGAAGTACTGCTCTCAGTCCCACCTACCAAGAGCAGGGATAAAGCCCAGGTGTCTTGAGTCCTAGCCATACCCCTGCTCACCAGCCCTCTAGTGGGAAGTCAGAGCTGTGCAGGCAAGAAAAGGTATTAATCCTTAACATTCAACTGCTTACAGCACATTCTAATTTTAACACTGCTTAACATATCAGAGATTTAGCAGGGTCTAGTGTAATGTGTAACTTTACCCTAAGAGAGCGCTCAACACGTACTAAACTGATAGAACGTGTGGCTGCTTAAATTTCAACTGCGCTTTGTAAGTGTTAAGCTGAACATGTAACACAACCTTTAGTCATTGTTCAAATTAGCAAAAACATTGAAAATCACCTTACGAGCTTCTCTTTATATAAAGATGACCAGAATTTCTATTACGTATACAATTACAACAACTGCATACAGTTCCTATCTTTATATAACAGCAGATGCATGTATAATAGAGGCACTTACGCCAAGGCCTCTAATGTGTTCCTTACAAGAAGTAGAAGCTAAATAACAGTAACCTACCTTTATTTTATTCAGGATAAGCCACCTTGGTTTATATCTCACTTACCATGGGATAAGAACAGACGCACACAACAGTTACTGTGGAGCACCTGGTGCACAGTAAGCCTACTCCTCTCCCTTTAGCTCAGTGTAATTTCCTCACTAGTCCATATCCTTTATAACTCATGGGTGCTCAACCCTCCAAAAATCATGATCTTTATTTTCAGTTTCTAAATAGGAATATAGAGGCCCAGCTTTAGACTTCTATTTTTCTTAAAGCTTTGTGTTGCCAAACAAACTTGATTTTTTAAAAACCATCTCACACAATAAATTGAGAAATACAGTACTTAATACATTTGGATTTTGGTTAAGCTACTCTAATAATCCTGATTTCATTTGGCTTGCATAGCAGAACTATTTTGTGGATTGAAACTTGGTCAAAGGACTTTAAGGGCATTATCTTATGTAGTGTCTTTTGGAGTTGAGATGAAGTCCTTTCTTATTTGACAATCTGCAAAGGTTCAGAGGAAGAGTAAACAGCACCTCTGATCTCTGGAGGTTCCTGAGGACTGCACAGTACATAGGAGAACACCCCTGAGATGGGGAACAAAGGGGAGCAGACATTTCAAGAAGAACATCAAAATGAAGGATTTAAAAAATGTTCCTCATTATACAAAGGTTTCAAAGGTTGTTTTTGTTGTTGTTTTTAAGCCCTTTAGCCATGTTTTAAATACTCCTTCAGCTATCACCTTCGGCATCCTGGCTGTTTGGAATGTGTCCAAGGTATTTGGCGTGCTTCAAACAACATGTTTGTCTGTGGCCTAAGATGCGTAATCAGAGAAGTATATATATCACAATATTTCTGTCGCTAGCAAAAGCAGTGACAGACCTTGCCTCTATCATGCCATAGGTTCCAAAAATGAATGGCAAACCAGTGTTGGATAGATTAGGTGGTACTAACAGTGTACTAGCAAAATTTATAAGCAAAACAAAATTACTTTGGTTGGTTAGAAACATAGTAGTACACAAGACCTTCTGGATCACTGAGCCCAACCCCCTGCTATTTCAAGTGGCCATGTCATATGATCCCATTCGCAAATCTATTGATTTCCATCTTGAAGTTAGCTCACTTTCTTGCCCCATAATTCCAATTGTTAAGAGACCTTTTTTTAAATTAAGGACTAAATGTATTCATTGCCAATCTGTACAATTAATGTTTGTGCCTGCATTGTCTTTTATCTTAAATAGCTCCTCTGTCCCTTTTTACCCCTCATTTTTCTTGTCTAAACAAGCCAAGATGTTTTAGTTTTCTCTCGTAAGATAACCTTTCCATTCCACTGATCATTTTAGCAGTAACTCTCTGTACCTGTTCCAGTTTGAATTCAATTTTCTTGTTTAAAGTTATGTGCAGTATATTCTAAGAACCTTGTTACGTGGTAATTTTGAGCAGCTCTTGGAGCTCTTAACACTTAATTTGTCCACACATTAACACCTTAAAGTAGTTTTATGTACTTGTCGCTAAAGCTACACCACTCCAGGGCAGGGTTATCTCTGATATGTGCTATCCAGCTCATGTTCCATTATGGTGTGGCCACTCCTCACAGATGAGCTGCCCAAATTGAAGTCCTCCAGTATCCTAAGATGCAGTGGTTCCTCCCCCACCTTCCTGTTCTGTGTGGACAGACTTTCTACTCCCTGAACTCTACTGCCCAGGGGGCGGTACTAACACCAAGCCAGCTCCCTCTCCTACTTCTTGGAGTACTCTCCCATACACTCCCCCACGTCTCGGGGTATGACCTTCCCACCCTTTAGGGATGTAACCCCATGCAAACAACTTCAAGACAACAAGCCAGGTAGTTGGCTAGCAAGCACAAACTTTTTGTCCATTTACCTCCAAGTCAGCCAGCATGAACCAAAGCATGTCCCCTCTGGACTCCATCAGGGAGGCTTCTAATTAGAGCCACATTGAGGTGCTGAACCTCACTGCAATATGGGGAGAGGAGAGGAGCATTGGAACTACAGTGAAGGAAAGTAAAGGGAATTGGAAAAATCAGGCCATTTATGAGAGGATTGCCACCATCCTCGGCGGCAGATTGTGGCATGGGGGCATTGACAGGTCTGGCTCATGGTCAGGATCAAGATAAGTTCCCTGAAATCACACTGTGTGGGGCAGGGATGCCAGCAGGGTGTCTAGGGCAGCCGGGACCCTGATCCCTTTCTGCGAAGTGCTTGCAGATATCCTTGAGAGAAATCACACTGTGGCTCCTCGCTGTGCAATCCAGTGCCTAACCTCCAGGTCCACTGTGACCCACAAGAGAGGCATAGCAGTGAGTCAGCCTCCTCCTAGCAGTCACCTTCTGCCACCCTATGAAAGTTTCAAGGACTTGGCATCCCTGTGGCCCTTGTCTGATCCTCAGAAGACCCAGGAGCTGGACGTGGGACAGGATGGTGACAACTCAGAAGATGGACAAGAACCCTGCAGGAAGCCTCTCTGGTAATTTGGGATTTGGGTGGGGGAAAGGGTGGCTGATCTTTGACTAGCATTGTGTTTGGGAGATTTAGAAGGTTGTGGATGGGGGCTTGTTGGGGGAGATTGGGGATTTGGGGTGGTTCTTAGCTTGGGTGCTAGCTTGTGGATGGGCACCTCTGCACATTGGATTAGCTAGGTGCTAGGGTTACAGGACATTCTGATTGATTGCCCCCTACACCCTAGTGGTTGCAATCCCTGGGTGCAAGATCCCAATCTGGGCCCCAGCCTTGTTTCCCCACTACCAACACTCCCGGCCCCACCTCCTGGACTGAGCTGTGCCCTGCAACCTGGAGCAGTTGTGGGAGAATTCCAATTACCATATTTCATGGTGTATAGGTTGGCCCCTGTCTTTCCAGTTTGAAAGGTAAGGATTTTCATAGGCACGGTATATAAGTTGGGGCCAAGCTTGGCTGGCACAGCTCCATCCCCTACCAACACCGCTTGAAGGGCATGAGGCCATGCCAGCTGAGTACCAAGCCTGTCCCTATCCCCATCTTCTGCAAATGGTGCCTCCCCAGCTGAGCACAAAGCCTGGCCCCATCTCCATCCTCTGCGAGTGGTGCTGAGGCTGGTGCTGCACAGAGGGGATGGGGCTGAGCTTGGTGCTCGGCTGGTGTGGCCCCTTTCCCTGTGAGCGATGCTGCCTGGGCTGCACCAGCGCCGCTCGCAGGGGGTGGGGCTGCACCAGCCAAGCCTAGCCCAGTCCCTGTCCCCATCCCTGCCCCTGTGAGTGGCGCCAGGTTTTCAGAGGATGGGGCCATGCCACCTGAGCATTTAGCCCAGCCCTAACCATCCAGCAGCTGCTCAGTCACTAATTAGAGGATGACAGAGAACATGACCTTCATACGGATGTAATCCAAGGCACAATGAAGGGGGCACAGAATGGGGATGTGGGTCCCACCAATGTGACCCTCCACCCCCACACAGTTTGGGAACCACCACTGCTTGCCAGCTATCACCTCTTGTGGATCCCCAAGCCAGAGTATCTGAGGCCCCAACCACTGCCTCTCACACTTTGTGCATGGCAAGTATCACTGTTGTCCACCCCATGCCAAACTGGTTGGGCATGCACTGTGGGCTGTCAGGATTTGCCAGCTTCCAGATTATCATTGCGACCTCTCTCTCCATGGACATATGGTACCGAAGCCCAGTGTCCTGGTGGTGGAGCAGGAGATTGAGCTTGGAGCAAAGGTCCATGAATGTGCCACAGGATATTCTGAAACTCTGTCTCCATTGCTCATTGTCCCAGGTCCCAAACACAAATGCTCCCACCAGTTCAAATGCAGAGGTAGAGCCCAGCACCTCAGTGGGATGTAAAACTGGGCATGCAGAGCTGCAGCTTCAAGGCAGTCATCCTGTGCCTTGTGCAGCAGGACTATCAGTGTGCCAATCGCAACTGTCCTCAACATAGTGAGATGTTGCAGGCCAGCAGCTGATGACACCAATGCATCTTTCATCTGAGTTTAGCCAGGGCAGTGTTTGCTGTGATGCCACCAACCGCCATCTCAAAGATCCAAAACTAGCTGGAACAGTCAGCTTGGTCAAGATTAGAATCAGACCAGACCTGTGCCTGGCCAGGGGATTTGAATTTCCAGCTGTTGGCAGCAGTGGCGATGTGTAGTGGGTGCACAGGGGTGCACATTCACCCCCTGAGAGTGCTGGTGCACCCCCTAACCGGCCACGCTTCCCCCACTTAATGAGATTGGCTGCGGGGGGACCCCCTCCTTGGTTGCTGACTGGTCGCTGGGGGAGCACATGCCCCCCCAACTAAGGTGGCACAAGTTGCCCATGGCTGGCAGTTGACCAATCAAGTACATTTTGGCGCTCTCCACCAGCCCTCAGTCAGCCCAGCCAGGCAAAAACTCACACAAAGAGCCTGATGTCTATTTACCTGTGTAAACTACCAACTCAGCTTGGTAGGGAAGACACAGCAGAGCAAAGCAAGGCTTTGAAAAGCAACTATAGATCAATCAGCCTAACCTCCATCCCAGGGAAAATCCTGGAAAATCTCATTAAAGAATCTGTGTGCAATATGCTCACAGAAGGTAAGATTCTGAATGATAGCCAGTGTGGCTTTGTTGCAGGTAGGTCTTGTCTTACCAATCTCATCTCTTTCTATGGCCAGGTCTCTCGCCACCTGGACATGGGAGATGTGGTAGAAGTTATATACCTAGATTTCAAAAAGGCTTTTGATTTAGTATCCAATGATATCCTTGTGGGAAAACTGGAAGATTGCGGGCTCAGCTGCTTGATGGTTCAGTGAGTGGGAAGCTGGCTACAGGGTAGGGTTCTCATGAATGGATCTGTGTCATCCTGTCACAAAGTGGCCAGTGGTGTCCCTCAGAGGTCTGTGCTTGGACCGGTGCTTTTCAACATCTTTATCAATAATTTGGATGGGGGAGTGAAAAGCTCGCTGGCCAAGTTTGTGGATGACAAGTTATGGGGCAATGTGGTCATGCCAGAAGGTAGGTTTCAGATACAAGCAGACCTGGACAGGCTCAAGAGTTGGACCTGTTAAACTTCATCTGGTTCCGGTCTGCCCAAGTGTAAGGTGCTCCATCTGGGGGCAAACAACCCTCAACATACATACAGACTCGGTGGTGATAGCTTGACTTGCACCATGGCCAAAAGGGACCTAGGGGTAATGATTGACCATTGCATGAATACAAGCCATCAGTGCGTGGCGGAGGTCAGCAGGGCAAACAACACGCTGGCATGCCTCAACTGATGCATCTCATGTAAAACTAAGGAAGTGATACTCCCACTGTACTCAGCACTGGTGAGACTGCAGTTGGAGTACTGTGTCCAGTTTTGGGTGCTGCACTTCAATAAGGACATGGAAAAAATTGCGAGGGTCCAGAAAAGAGCCACCCGTATGATCAGGGACTTGCAAGGGAAGCCATATGAGGAAAGGCTGAGGGACCTGGGCCTCTTTAGCTTAAAGAAGAGAAGGCTGAAAGGGGACTTGATAGCGGCTTACCGCTATATGAGAGGACTGCACCAGGAGTTCAGTGAACAACTGTTAACTAGGGCATCCCCGGGGAAGACCAGGACCAATGGATACAAACTCCTGGAAGGCCACTTCAGGCTTAATACCAGGAAAAACTCCTTCACTGTCAGGGTGTCCAGAACTTGAAATAAACTCCCTCCAGATGTGGTGCAGTCACCTACCCTGGAGGTTTTCAAGCGGAGACTAGACAGTCACCTCACTGGGGTCACCTAACCCCAGTTGTCATCCTGCCTAGAGCAGGGAGGCTGGACCCAATGATCTGCAAGGTCCCTTCCAGCCCCTAACAATCTATAAAATTATGGAAACATCTTTTGATCCTTATTCTAGAGGACCCCATCACACTGTACTGTATATTAAACTCCGTTAAAAGCCATAGCACCATTTACTATCTGTGTTGCTTTCCTTACAGTAATGAACAGGAGTGGCATTTACATTTCCAGCCTCCAACCCATCCTGGCACCTAGTCGATGAACAATGGGCCCAGGCACCATTCTCCACCAGGACTGAGCCTCCGCGCCAAGAGCAGAGGAGAGTGTGGCCAGAGTCAAAGAGCTTCCAAACCTGGCTTGGCTCCAGTAAGCCCCACACTCTAGGCAGAGGAAAACAAGGTTGGGCAAATCAGATCCTCATGAACTGAGGTTTCCTTCCCAGGGCAGGGGCAATAGTTTTCCCAAGTATCTTCCCTCATTGCTCCCAGCCTCCCCTGGAAGCACAGCCAGCACCCCCGACACCCTAATCCCTAATCACAATACATCAGAATGTGAGACCTCATTTAATTTATTCTTTATTTTTAGATTCTTTTTTTCTTGTTATTTTATTTTATCCTTAACAGTGGCTTCATTTATCCTTCAGTTTCCTCCATTTTACCACCCTTCCTCCACCCGATTTACTTTCTACATGCCATTTCATTACCTACCCACATCCCATTAACTCTCCCAGTTTCATGTTCCCACCCACCCCCGCAACCCATCTCTCAGACACCCTCATGTAGAGCAGGGATAGAAACCTATCCTGGCTCACCAGCCATCTAGTGGCATCTCACACAGACAGCTCCTAGCCTGGCCCCTGCTTGCTAGCCCTTTAGTGGCAAGTCACAGCCATACAGGTTGGGGAAGAAGGGCATTTATAGATGTGCTTCAAGAGTGGGGTGGGGCACTTTAATTAGAATGGCTCTGAGAGTCGCTCTAATTAAAGCTCCTGGAGCGTCATGTGTATCAGCATCCCCGCGCTGAAAATGGTGGTGGGGACAATGATTCGCATGATGCTGGTGTCTGCTGGAGTGCGGTAATTATCACGCTCCAGCGGACTCGATTAATCAAGTCTGTTCTGGCAAAATGTATTTAAAGCATGTCGGAGCAGCCTCCCTGCATATATATAGGTGCCCACAGAAGATTTCTAGCCTAAGGGTGTGACTGCTCTGATCCCAAACTAGCACTAACACTGATCAACATTTGTGTGGCTCCAAGTACCACATTACCAAAGTACCTCAGTAAGGCCTTGCCTCATGTTGGTGGCTCATGCTTATCCTATATGATCAATACAAAGACTCGTCCTTATTGTTTCCAAATGATGATCCCCATCTTAAGCAGAATTTTTTGTTCTTGGTCTCTAAGTGAATGGCCTTACACTTTGTACTATTAACCTTCACTCCATTTCTATTGCTTCAGTCTTCCCAATAATTCGGTTGTCCCTGTTGGATAGTCCAGGCTTCCTTTGCATTAATGATGCTTCGCAACTTTGTATCACCCTCAAATTTTATTTGAACTCTCCTTCTATGGCAAAGATGATTAATAAAAATATTAAATCAGATTAGTCTTGATACCAGTCCTTGAGGAACTCCACTAGTAAGTTTACAGCACCTGATAATTCTCCTTTCAGCACAACTGATTGTCATCTCCCCTTTTAGCCAGTTCCCTACCCAGCTTACAGTGTTTGTACCAATCTACTTCTTTTCCCTCTAAACTAAGTTCCCACGTCTTGCTATATCAAATGCTTTGCTGAAGTCCAAATAAATTAGAACAGCTACATTTCCCGTGTCTAAAAAATTGCTCCTCTTTCCTATCTTAACAGAGATAAATACTAGGTTAGTCTGTTGCATTCTCTTTTATTTCTCTTTTACCTTCAAGACCTTAATTATTCTTTACTACAAACTTTGTTCTAGAGCCTCACATACTATTTGAAAATACCAGCTGAGATTAAAAAAGATTGGTAGGGTTTGTAGAAACATCCAACAAAGCAGAATGACTGAAAAACATAATGGATGGAATTCATTTTAGATAATGCAAGGTAATGCACATTGCCAGGAGCTATTTGAATTATTCATAAAATTTCCTCACTCTGAAATTAACACTAACTTGTTACTTTCATAACAGTTTTACAGAACTAAGTAACTAGAGCAGTATGGTTCTGATTCACTATAGTTCTGCACCTTGTGTAGTTATTTGTTCTAGCATGAAATGTGTGTAAATGGATATCACAGCATAATGTTAGTACTTTACATTATGCTAGTACAAATAAATATACAAGATGCCAAGAAGCAATAAATTGGTCCCTGTACTCTAAGTATTGGCTTCTGGACCACTACAGCAGTATTCATATTGTGCAGATTTATAGTTTTTGTTTTTGATGCATAGATATTCAGAGCATGGACTAAAAAAAAATGCTGTGTTTCTTATGTTTTGATTGACCAGCTTTTTATTCAGAATGTGCTGGTGTGGAATTGCGGTCGGAATTAATATATAGAAAGAATATGTAACCAAGAATCTCTTTAAACCTAAACAGTCCACAAAATACAGAAAGGCAAACACTTATGCTGTTGATATAAGCACAAAGCACAGTGCAGTAATGCCCCCTGTCAACTGGCCAAGGAGCAGCTATTGCTGAAGAGAAATTAATTCTTTGTCATCCTACCTAGAAGAGCAAGGCCCAGGTATGGCAAGTAAACTACAGCAGAGGAAATTAATTTTAATCCTTTTTTACTTATTAAAAATTCAATCCTTTCCTTTTTTTACTTATTAAAACAATTATGGTAATGGATCTTGAAAATGCTTTATTGAATATAAGTGCATTTTTCAGACATGGATTTTGTTGTGAATGCATGTGTCAAAATTATGACTTAGTGAAGAAGTTATATTGGGCCTAAAAGATGGACAGTATTTCTTGGGGGTATACTCCGCACATAGACAAACATATGTTTTAGCCACTTAAAAAAAGGGAAAGTGGCTGCTCAGAAGTCCACAATGGCTATTATGCTCTGTTATGTTTACGTGGTCCCATGGTGATGCAAAAAAGCTAAATAAACCCAACACTGATTCTGGATGAAGGAGGGTCCAATTTGGAGCAGTTTAGCTGTACTTGTATCGTTACAAAAATGCGCAGGCATGTTTTAGCATAACAACTTGCACCTGTCACAACCCAAAGGGTGTGATTTTTGTTTTTGTGTGCTTTGGCACTGCTAAATTGTTCCCGCTAAATTATTGCTTCCTTGCACGGTGGAGTTTTCTGCTGCAAAAGAGAACCCTGGTGCAAGGGAGAATTTCCCGCCAATTTGAAGCTTTCTTTGCAGGGTGCATTTCTTTGTTGCAGCACAGAAATGCTCGTTGCAAAGAGTTCCCGCCATTTGTATGCTAATTCGAGTCCCATTA
>NW_005842347.1:538140-538878 GCF_000455745.1 Alligator sinensis | reverse complement strand
GCATCCGCCCCTCCTGCCTGAAACAGTAACAGCAGCAGTGACTCCCGCAGTAGTGGTCCAGCCTGTAACAACATCGACTCCTGAAAAAGCAGCTCGTCCTGTAACAACGATCAACCCAGTAACTGATGCACGAGATGTTGCCATCAGTCGTATTCGTGCTTGGACAGAGTTACAGCAGCTATACAGAGAATCTGAAATGGAGTCTGACGAAGCTATAGTCTCATCGCTGGGACTCATGTCCACAGAGTTTATAGATTAGAGTAACAAACACTTGTATTACATGTTTTAGAAATGATAGTATAGTTCCATGGAAATTTTGTAAATATCTTTGAGATACGTTAACTTATTTTTTGAGAGTTTTGTTTACAGATCCGGAACTTCAGATTGCGTGGTGAAGAGAAGCCCTAAGAAGAATAACATCACCTAGAAGCGAAGGCCTGACGCATAACTTCGCCATGACGCCCACTGAAGCCCTGATCGTGCAGTTCTTTGTTATGAAACTGATTATGTGTATATGTATTTGTGTTGGTTATTATTTGATTTGATCTCTAGAGAACGAACTTTTTATGTTAGCAAATTTTGTGTTTACTCGTTTGGTTCAACACCCCGTAGTAAGAGCTCTTAATAATTCGAGTGACGAGTGCGCGGTCTAATTTAGCTATGCCTTCAGCAAGGGGGGATGTCACAACCCAAAGGGTGTGATTTTTGTTTGTGTGCGCTTCGGCACTGCTAAATTGT
>NW_005842347.1:536390-537885 GCF_000455745.1 Alligator sinensis | reverse complement strand
ACTCCACGAACAAGGGAGGAGGAGACTTCACGCTGTGTGAAGATCTCTAAGCGCTGTGGATCCTTACGGACCCAGTGCATTTAAAGCAGGCAACGGAGGTCCAATCAACCTCTAGCCTCTCCCCGTCGCTGAGCGCAATCCAGACGTATCCCTTCCCGCGCGCAAAAGAACTGGACCCACGGAGCCTAGCAAACTTCGTGTGAGTTTATTCAGAGCTCTTCTTGACGAGTACTTTCTTCGGCTGACACGACGGGTTCGCGTGTTCAGAGCCTTCAGCCGGATTGGGCTAGAGTTCACAAGTTTAGAACTCTTGTCCGCCACTCCTCTTTCCTGTCTGTAACCGCAACTTAAGCAAGCTTTCCAGCCCGCACCACTGCCATCTCGGTGTAAGTAAACAATCTTTAAAACTACCGCTACGCGTTTGTGCCTAATTCCAGCTTGACGGCCTTCCCTCTCCAACCCAGCGTGCCCGGGCTGCTGGCCACAACCCGCGTGCAGCGCGGAAAAGGGCTCGGGTCGCTCCCGGCCCGCACAGCACCAACATCCTTTGATAATGATACTGTTGTGGTTATACCCTCAGGCTTTCATCAGGATCCTCCTCACATTTTAATATTAAAATCTCACTGGTTAACTCTTTATACCCACAAAGAAAGGGCCAAATTTGGATACAATTCTTCACATAGAAACATACTGTACTCCACAATTAATGCCATTGATGTAAGTGAATGAATAAATCTGAAAGAAAATATTACAGAAGTAAGCAGGTTCTGTAATATACATCAAAATGTCCATAAGGAGTTAAATTCCTACTTACCTTTGTTACTAATTAATTGCAGGTGCATTTGGGTGTAAACTTCAAAACAAACAAACAGAGACTGGGTTGAGGTCTAGCTACCAGTCTGACCTATAATGCTAGATATCTACAACTTAGGTTTAGAGTGGTGGTAAGAATATAGTCTGGGTTTAGATCAACAACAAGCATTTTATTAATCCTTTGATAATAGGAATATGGATTTCCTGACATAATTCACCACTGTTTTTTTTAAATCAAACAAACAACTGGATTTGCAGGTCTAATATGGCCATTGGTTTATTAATTATTTTCTCTTTTTCATTGCATTTCCCACTAGTGTTTGCTATTCTATTATATGCTATGTTTATTCCCTGAACAGAAACAACACATAAGTACTTCCCCTCTCTGTTGACCCCATGTTATTTATTTGCTTCTTGCTTTCAAGATGATAGCAGTATTTTCAGTGTTCTTTGGATTCTTTATTTCTTCTCTCTAGCCATGCAGCATCTGTTAGTCCTAAATATGAAACAGCAAATTCTGTTCTTGCAGGAAGCAAAACATAAAACTGACTGGGCAGAGGTGGGGATTTTCTTCAGTTTTCACTGTCCTAAGCAGAATCTGACTTTTTCCTCAAATACAAACAGTCATAAGGTAAATGTTCCCATATCTCTGTCTCTCATCAATGCAGTCTTTCTCATGTTT
>NW_005842347.1:528823-536359 GCF_000455745.1 Alligator sinensis | reverse complement strand
TTTCCCTACCCTACCCCATCTCTCTCATTTCTCCACAACTAGTTTTCTCCTTGCTACCCACTCTATCTTGCCAACCTTTTGTATATCGTCCAAATCCCATGAATCTCTTCTGTTGTATGTGTTCTAATTGAGCTGGTTATTTAGTATCATGTTTTCAGGGTTTAGGAGGTCATATTCACTGTTGCCCATGTTCTGGACCCAGCAAATGGACTGGGTATTTAAGGATAGTTTTTGTCTATTGCCAGCCCCTCATGGTTGCTGTATTCTTAAAGGATGGTGCAAGGGGTTTTGAATATGGTCTGTTAGGTCACACAAGCAATATAAGAATACAGCAAGTATGCCCCTCTCTTTTTTTCCCTTCTCTTCCTTTCATTGGCATCATTGTTGATTCTCTCCACTTTTTAGTCTCCTCCATCCTTGATTCTTTTGCTCTTCTCTCCCATTGCAATGTTATACTCTACCAACTCCCAGCCCCATCTCAGCCATTTCCCCCACTTCTGCTCTTGTGCTGTGGAACAACTTTAATTGAAATCTTGTGGCTTCTACCACTTCAAATTCACCCTCTGCTCCTTCAGCTCTGTTGTCATTCTCCCTAAACAACTGTACTCTTCCCATGTGATTAAATCCTATGCCTGCAATCCTAGGAGCATCTTCATCATCTCAGATCCACCACTGGAACCATCCCTTCCCCCTACCTGAAACCCTCCCTTCCCTCACCTTACAGGATTTCCCAAGAAAAAAAAATGACAAAGTGCAGTGCCCCTTCTTCCTCTCCTTGGCTGGCCTTCCTCCGCTTTCTACAACTCTTCCATTCTTTCACCCCTGGGGTTGACACAGAAGTTCTTAGCTGCTCTTCTCCTCTAACCTTTCCATTTGCCCTGTTATCCCCACTACTGATCTCCAGTTCATCCACACTCATCCTTCCTTTATTCTTTTTTTAACTTCTCCCTCTGCTTTTGCCTTTTCTTCACAACATAAACATGTTTTAGTCTCCAAACTCATAAAAAGAAAAACTATTCTTGTGGCCTCTTGTCTCTCCAGATAGCTCCCTTACCCTTTTAATCTGTAAGCTAACTGCTTATGCTCTTTACATTCGTACTCTTGAGCTCCCTTTCAATTCCATTCTAGATCCTCTCAATTCAGCTTTACCCCAATGTGTACAACCTGGAACCATTTTACCACAGTGTCTGAGGGCCTCCTTGCAGTCAAAACTCGGAACCAATGACCCACTGTAATCCTGCTTGATAAGTCAACTGCCTTTGGCACAGTCAGCAATGCTCTTCTTGAAATCTTGTCTCCCTAGCTTCCATGGCTCTCCTTTTTGGTTCTTCTTGTATCTGTCTAATTATCCCTTCAGTGTTCCCTTCAGAGTATCCTCCTCATCACCCCTGGCACTTTCTGTACAGGTTACACAATTTTCTAACTTTGGTCTCTTTGTCTTTTCCCTCTACAACTTCTCTTTGGGTAATCTCATCCACAAATAGAAATTCAGCTAAAATCTCCAGGTAGATGACTCTGATCTCTCTCTAGTCCAAACCTGTCCTTTCTGTTCAACCTAAAATTGCAGTCATCAGCTCAAGCTCAACATGACTAAACAAGAGCTCTTTGTTTTTTCCCTAAATTTTCTCCAGTGCCTTTTTTTTCTTAATAATTTTTGACACTGCTACCTGTCTGTCATTTGGACCTGTAGTCTTGGTTTCATCTTTTATTCAGACCACTCTTTAGGTCCTTACATCAAGCCTGGGCACATCTATGCATGCATTTGATCCAAGATCAGTTTACTTGCAAGACTACTTGTGAGTAAGCAAGTACTCCTGGGCACGCGTCTATACATGCAGGGACTTGGCAGCAGATTTGCTGCTTTTAGTACCAAACTCGTGCCACTTCCTACAGCCCTGCAATGGGCCCCTGCTGCCACCAGGGGGAGCTCCAGGTTCCAGCTGCCCAGTAGCCCTCTTGAAAAGGCAGCACATCTTTCGCCTCCCTGGCCAACCACTTCCCTGGGAAGGATCAGTGTGCACAGCACATGGCAAGTCTCTTCTGCCCAACTCTGCCTCCCCTCACTATGGCTGCTCCAGCACTTGCCCCTGGCAGCAACAACCAACCCCTGCCACTGCGCTGGTTCTGGTGGCCTGCTGTGATAACTACTGGCTAGCCCATGGGTGTCTGGGCCTGCCCAGATCCACCACATGCAGCGACTACCTGCCTCTCTGCAGTGTACCATCCTAGGGCTGCTGCCACTGCACAGCTGCTGCCTAGACCCCATCCGGGTGGCTGGACCCTGGCAGGGACACTGACAACACGCTGCTGAATGTCACCACCATGGCCACCCTCACCTTCCTGGGCTTCCAGCCCCCTCCCCGCCCCCATCTGGACCCACCAGGCCAGATATGACTAGTGACTGCACATCATCCAGCAGACCTGGAAAGATGAGTAGTGGCTGGAGGCATTTTGGATGACCTGGGCCATCTTTTGGAACCTCCTAGAGCAGCTTTGGCCACACCTGAAATGGCAGAACACTGCCATGAGGCCATCCCTCCCCACAGACATTCCTTCCTACAGACCTCCGACTGGCCCTTGCCCTGCTCAAGTTAGCCATGCCTGCCAGCGTCCGCTATATGGGCCATCAGTGAGGTGGGCAAAGCTGCTGCTTGGGAGGCCATCCTAAAGGTGTGTGGTGCCCTCCAGGATGTGCTGGAGCACATGGTGCTCCATGTGCATGACCCCTGGTGATGGCGGCAGGGTTCTGTGCTCTGGGATTCCCCCAGTGCATCGGGGCCCTGGGTGGGACCCACATCCCTTTCATCTGCCATCCCTATGGTGACCACCTTACTATAATTGGAGAGGCTTTCACTCTATGGTGCTGCAGGCCATTGTGGACCACCATGATGCCTTCACACACCTGAGTGCCAGCTGTGTAGGCAGTACCCACAATGCCTGTGTGTTTCAGAACTCCACCCTCTGCTCTTCCAGGTCTGGTGCAGTGGGCAGTTCATGCCAGGGATGCTGGACTTGCAGCTGGGTGCCATGGTGGTCCCACCCCTCCTCATCAGGGACCCTGTCCACTCCTTCCCTGGTTCATGCAGCCCTACACTGGCCAGATAGACCCACACCAGGCCCAATTTAACTGGTGCCTGGGACAGACCTGCGCCCTTCTAGAGTGCAGCTTCAGCTGCTTCGAGGGATGCTGGTACACCCTTACCACCTGCCTCGAGTTCACCAAGGACAACCTACCCCAGGTCCTTGTCAGAGTTTGCATGCTGCATAACGTCTGCAAGGCCCGGGGAGAGCTCTTCCACAAGGCCTGTGCACAGGAGGCACGTCGGGCAGAGAATGCCTGGCAGTGGTAGCACCGCCTGCTGCAACCTCCTCTCAGGCCCGTGGGGGGCCCTGTTGATGGGCAGAGCTAGGGTTGGGGACCAGGCAGTGGGTGACACAAATGCTAGGGCTAGAACTGTGTCCAGCACCTGGTGGTCATCATCCATGGCCTGCACTGCCCTGCCTAAGATAACGTTCTTCTCCCTCCAACTGCTCACACTCCAGGGCCAGGAGCTATACCCAGAACTCCTGGTCTGCCCATTCCCACAACTCTTTGCACTGGTCCCACACATCCTGATAGGCGACATCCTCTGCCTGCCAGCCCCATCTGTCCACCAGCCAGTCCAGGAGGACAGTGCCTTCCTGGGACCACCTGTGGTGGAGCCAGGGCATCTGCATGACCCTGGCTGTTGGTGGCAGCAACCCTGAGGCCACATCCTGGCTGCCAAGTGTGGCCCCTCTCCCAAATACAGCTGCAGGACCTGTAGTGCCATGAGAGAGAACCTGTTTGTGAGACTTTGCAACATTTCTCAGATTAGATGCTCTGTACCAGGGGCCATGTACTGCCCGGCCTCAGATCAGGGGTTGGGTGTGCATGGGTACCTAGGGACCATGGTAAGTCAGGCAGGCAGAGCTGAACTCCCCTGTCCCCACTCACTCCCCGGGGCAGGTGGGCCACTGGGTGTTGACTCTGGACAGCCTGCCCTGGTCCCAGGCCAGGACAGGCCAGGCTCCTGGCAGCACCTGCTGCCATGGCTTCAGACCCCCCCTGCCCACCCTCTGCAGGCCAGCTGCTCTCCTGTGCTGCTGCCCAGCCCATGGCACCTGGGCTCAGAGGGTGTAGTGCTTCCAGATGACTGGAACAAGGAGCTGCCTGTGCCCCCACCCTCCCCAGTAAATTGCATCATTTATTGTGCAGTAAGCATGTCCTTACTGTGCAGTAAACAATGCTACTACGCAGTTAAGCATCTGATGTAGACTTGCCCCCTGTGTATAAGTCTTGCTGATTCATTCCACAGAACATCCCTCAGATTCATAGATTGTTAGGGGCTGGAAGGGACCTTGCAGATCATTGGGTCCAGTCCCCCACTCTAGGCAGGAAGACAGCTGAGGTCAAGTGACCCCAGTGAGGTGACTGTCCAGTCTGTCCAGACTGTCCAGATAAGGTCTGTCTTTTCTAGCCATACAGCTAAAGCTCTATCTGGGCTCTTGTCATCTTGCATATCAGTTATTACAACATCTTTCTCTGGCCTTTACAGATGCAGCTCCCCTACATTCCGAATGCTTATGGAAAGATCATTCTCCCAGCCTGGTGGTGTTGGAGTGATGTTGTAGCCATGATGATCCAGGAAATACACAAGGATTTTTGTGGGTGATATCTTTCATTGGACCAACTGCATGGTTGGGTTGAACTTAAATTAGCCTGCAGATTGTCTCTAATTTTTACTGTGCCTGTCTTTTCTCAGACCTGAAGAAGAATGTATTGCACTTGATAGCTTATTTAAGACTATCCCACATATATAACCCACCCAATATGCCAACATATTTATAACAGACTTTGGAAAACTGACAAACTGAAGTCTCTGCAGCTGCTGTCTCATTCCCTTGATCTAAAGTACACTGTTGACATCTTCATTGTATGGACACGTGGGAAGGAATTGCTAGAGAAATATCACCAGGACTGGAACAATTTCCATCCCTCCATCAAGCTAACTCTGGAATACTCCACCTATGAAATTCATTACCTAGATACTACAGTGAAGGTTTACAATTGCTGCATTGCCACCAGATTGTATCAGAAACTACCCCACTGTCACAACTACTTTTGTGCCGCCAGCTTTATTCTAAGCACACTAGATCCACTGTCTACAGTAAAGCTCTGCATTACAACTGCTCTGATACCACTGACAAAGATACATACCTTAAGGATCTGGAGCAGGTATTCCTACAATCACAACACAACCCCAATATTGTAGCAACTCAAATCAACAAAGCCAGACTCAAACTTTGCTCTGACGTGCTACTTGGGATATTGACCAACCTATGGACAAGGAGAAGAGAGTCGATTTGGTTGTTATCTGCAGTCCCTAGCTTGAACACCTTAGACACATCATTAATGACCTCCAACCCCTCCTGAAAAAGATGTCTTAAGGCAGCCATGGGGGGCAAACCTGTCTTAGCTTACAGATAGCCCTTCAACCTCAACCAGCATCTCTCCAGCAACAAGCTACCTAATTCCCATTCTCACGGAGGCATCAAGCTTTTCAGCAAACTCAGATGCTAGCTGTGCCCCCTTCATTTAATATAGACCACATCACCACTGAACTGAATAACATGTTTATTCACCTGCAGCTCTACCAACAACATATACACTGTCACCTGCTTGCGGTGCTCCTCTGTATTGTATCTTGGCCAGTCAGTGTGATCCCTACATGTAGGAATTAATGAGCAGCCATCTGATATCAGCTCCAGAAAGAAACGAAGGTTAGTGGCAGAACACTTTAACGTCACTGGACATTCCATTACTGACTTCAGAGTGGCTGTTTTTAGGCAGCAAAACTTGAAAAACCAACTTGAATGGGAAACTGTGGAACAGGAAATCATCCACAGACTGGGTTGTGTTAAGTATGATTTAAACAGGGACTATGGATTCTTATTTCATTACCTAGATTAGCTTTTATTACCCCTTTGGTCCTATGGGTCTATTGCCTCCTTGCTTGCCCCTCCCAGCCCTGCCCCCCCTCCTCCTTCCCTCCTTCTCTTGCTTCCTGCCTTTTATATCCAGATCACTCTCTCTATTTTATGCACTGCTCTGCATATGTCCTTTTACAACTTCTGATGAAGTAAGCTTGAGCTCATGAAATCTTATGCTACATATATGTCTAATTTAGTTAGTCTATAAGGTGCAAATCTACTCTGCCTTCTGACTGACTTTAGGCTAACACAGCTAACTACCTCCCTAAATCTATCCCAACCATGCAGCTGGTCCAATAAAAGATATCATTCACAAAAATCCTTGCTGCTTGCATATTCTCCTGGCCTGTCACTTTTTAATACTCAGCTCTCTTTATATCACTCTTCACTGAATCCTCCTTAGTTGCATCAAACATAAGTTGCTTTTCTTCACTTTCAAAGTACTTCACAGTTTATCCCCATTTTACTTCTCATCTTTGGTTCAATATGGCGAAGCTGTCCACTCCAATAGATCCATGATGTCTGCCTTCATTGCCTACTTGGCAGCTTTTCAAACAGTCACCTTCATGCTTTCTTTCATGCTGGCCCACACACTTGGGAGGAGCTTCCTGTAAAAATCCACAAAGCAAGCTTATTAACCTCCTTCAAAGCCATCATTAACACACTTCTTTTTTGAAATGCCTATAGAAAACTTGGAGTGGTAAGATTGCTGCTCTGCTTTGTCATGTAAAGATCTCTTTGATCTTTGTTCTGAGTGGATATAGTACCTAGGACTGTCCTGGTCAATGTCTAAGACTCCTAGGCATGTAATATTCCATATAATTAATAATGTTCATCAGTGCCACCACCATATAAAATATTCCATCTTAATTTGAACATTGTAATTTTGTTTTCTCAGCAGTGTTGTGTGAGAAGAAGGACGCAGTGTTCTCCGAACACTGAAGTGGAAACTTTAGAATAAGAAACAGTTTTTATCCCTAAAGTTGTTCATGCTTTCTCTTCCTTTCCTTCTGTTTTTCATTATAGAGCATCTCATTTAAACTCTCTTCAGTCCTTCTGTTTGGTGCCCTGCTACAGAAAAAAACTATACATCTCTTCAGAAGTCCTAAAATAATCTTTCTTATTCTTGGATAATACCAGGCATAGGAAAATAAAAATCTCATCATTTTCTGCTAAAAGAGCATGCAATGAAGAAAGAAAAAAGAAATCACTCAATGATCATTCCTTTTGCACTGGCTCCAACTTTTATGTTTTACTTTAGTTGTGCAAAATAAATAAGTTGCCTTTCTGGAAATCAGCCTGCATAAGTAACCCCATCTATCAGTCCTGCCAGGTCAGGTCATCACCAGGGGTATATCTATACTGCAGTAATGGCATGTTACTGCCAGGATGGCCCTAAGCATGCCCTGATGCCCACTGTCACCCCCATGTACCAGACTCAGGAATATGCAGCCAATACTGCTCCAGTATTGTCACCACTGGACCCTCCCTCCCTTCCTCCTCCTCTTTTCTCTTTGTGTGCGC
>NW_005842347.1:520437-528792 GCF_000455745.1 Alligator sinensis | reverse complement strand
AGCCTCTCAACCACATTGGAAACCAGGTCTTAAGAATGACTTCATATGGAAGGCCAAAAATAGCTTCTCCAGCATATTTCTAGGTTTGGAGAATGCCTTTGGGAGCAGGTGATCGGGGCCTGCTTGGGGCCATCGTGTCCAAGGTATGCTATTGCTGTAGTATAGACATGCCTCACCTGACCTGAGAAACCAAAGTCCCACTTTACATGCATATATGGTATAAGTCATAAGCTTGACAATTATATATGACATAGGTAAATAGGATTAATTCAAAGAATGTTTTTCAGTGGTTAAGCAGGTACTTATTGGTTTTGAATTCCTTGAATGTACTTTCCTTTGAGCAGAACTCACTTTAAAATAATAAGAGACATAGACACGTGAAAATGAATTAATATAGGTTAAAATGCCTTGGGCACCACAGAGACATCTATAATTACTAATATGGTAAATCTAAAGCTATTGAAGTGTTGCCCCATTTTCACTTCTGTTTGATATCTAGATATATCTCTGGTACAAGTGACTTGACCCAAGGAAGTGTATTTCAATGGAGGTACAGCTATATAAAGAAATCAGTTACGTGTCCACTATCTTTTGCTTATAACTGATTTTAAATAGCCTAGTCCTGGGCTTCTCGCTCCTAGCAAGTAGAATTAGAATTTCACTATAAAAATAATTTCTCAGTCAAAAAGTTAAACTGATGAGATTCTATGCTGGTTAAACTATACAAGAAGCCAGAGAGTATGTTAGCTGGATAACTGGATTTCTTAAATTCTTTTTTATGACATCAGAAATTTGTATGAACCTAACGTATCTCCTTTTAATAGAAAAAAAAAGCTGTTTTAAAAAACACTTTTTGGCTATAATTGCTAGTTGCATATTTTTTAAAAATGCACAGCACTTAAATATATGACTTATTCTGAATTATTTTTACCCATTTTATCACTTACACACCTGAACTGTTATGTAACCCCCTCCAAAAAAACCCCCAAAATGTAAGCCAGATATTTTTCTTTGGAAAGTAAGCAACTGTGTAGCTCATCTAATATGTGTGTTGGGTTCACTTAGTCCTAAGGCGCAGTCCTAAGGTCCACATGAAAATGTACTCCTCTTTCATATATGCTCGTTTAATGAATCGATGTGTCTTTTACTGGCATACATTACTGATTAAATTGAAATTGGGAGCATATTAAAAGCAATGTATAGCTGGAAATGGAAGTATTAAATAATGTATAATAAAGGGAAAGTTTATAGCAGTGGTCACCAACTGGTCGATTCCGATTGACTGGTTGATTGGGGACCCCCTGACACTTGATCTCAGACAGACTGAGATTGACTGTCAGAGGCTCTGCAATTGGGAGCAGCAGGATGCATGTGGGGAGTGGCTGGGACACAGTCCAGGAGTGGCAGGATGTACCAGCGGTAGGATGTACCAGTGCCTGGCTTGAGCCATGCCCCCTGCCACCATGGCCAGGCCAAGTGAGTGGGACAGTCCCCTTCTGTGCCCCCTGCCACCACTGCTGGCTTCAGCTCGGGGCTTGGGATGCAAAGCCTGGGGCACAAAGCCCATCACACAGCAGCAGCCGCCTTGCCCCATACACAAATTGGGGGGCATGTGCCCCCCAGGCCTCTGCCGGGGTGCATGCAGCAGCAGGAGCTTCCCCTGCGTGCCTGGATGAGCTGCCTGGGTTCCAACCCTCCCTTGGCCTGGCATGGTAGATCCTGGATTGCCCTTCAGAAAGTGATCTTCACTTTAAAAAGGTTAGAGACCACTGGTTTATGGCAATAAATTAAATTAGAAGATTAGATTTATAGAAAGTTGATTGGAGAAGTAAAATAATGCAATGCAGTAGATTTCTGAAAAGGCATTTGGCTTAGTATTATATGACTTTTTGATTAAGAAATTAGAATCTTTCTAAATCATCAGGGCAGAAATTAAAGGGATTATGAACTGGATAAATGATAGGTTTCAAAATATAATTTTACACTCATCCTTGAGTGGTTGTGTTTCTAGTGGGGTTAATTCTCGACATAGTTATCTAAGGGGTGTTCATTTGAAGTGCCAAAAATTCCTGGGAGTTTTGCAGTGTCATGGAAATGTGTGACGTGCATAAAGCCATTCAAGTGTCCAGTCATCCACAGCCCTGCAAAGCATGGCAAAAGCATGTACTGCTGTCACTGCAACTGGGGGGTTGATGTGCAGTGACCTTAGTATGCTTTGTGGTGGGGTCCCAGTCTTCAGAGTTTCCTGAGGACAGCTTCAGTGGAGAGGAAAGTGCCAATTGGTTGGCTATCTGGGAACTACACCCACTGAGGGATTTTTCCCCACCTCTACCCTGTTGCCCCCCACTGTCCTCCCTGCTGTCGCCTGCTTCACTCCACCCCACACTGGGAGTGCAGAGCCACAGCTCCAGAGGTCAGTTTTCACTCCCAAAGACTCAGCAGTTACCCTTCCAGCCCAAAATGGATCCCCATTGCCTGCAGGCTCTGTGGCTCCTGCTTCAGCAGTGCCAGCAGATCATGTGCCTATTGTACTCCTGCTGGCACAGACTTAAGGCCTGCCATCACTTTTTGAGTGAGCTCATTCAACTTCTCTGCAGGCAGGTGTGCGTTTCTCTGTGCATCTCCCTGAAGGCATGACTGGGTCTCTGAGCATGCGTGTCCTCAAGCTTTGCTCCCTGTTCCTGTGGCTGACAAGTACAGTACCATATTGGACACTACAGGCTGGGCTGCTCTGGGACCAGTTACAATTAGTTTACTAGTGCTTTGGGTCATGTGACATGAATATTGACTGGGACCATACAAGGGACAAAGCCTTCCATGATGCCAGAGAACTAGGTGATGCCCTGTAGTGCCACGTGTAACTGCATGGGCATTATACATAGTACTAGAAAAATGTGCTACTGAGATGCTCTTGTTTGAATGAGGTAATATTTTGTGGCAGTTTGGCCATGTCTTTTGCACTGCAACCTGTTTGAATGGCTGTACACTCCCTTTTTGCAGTGCAAAAAGTGTTGGAGGTGAAAGTGAATGACATTTGTAGTAGACTCCATGGCTACCCCTGCTACTTGCTCCTTTGCCACCACTGTTCATCTTGCCACTGCCACTACATTCAGATCTGGCTTGCAAAAAGCCCTGCAGTCTACTTCCTACCCACAAGGAGGGGCAACCTTGAAGCCCCTGGCCTAAGTGATATAACATTTTTATAGGTAATCTAGAAGAAAATATAAATTTACCACTGCAAAAAGTTTGCAGGTAACATAGAAACTAGGGGGAGTGTTTAGTAATGAAGGATAAGTCACTGCTGCAGATTGATATGGATCACTTAGTAAGCTGGCCACAAGAATAAATCATCTCTCACAAAGAGTATACATTTCAGAATGGGAACAAAAAATTGATTATAGAGGGCTCTTTGGTTTAGTGAGCAAAGGTACACCAAGATCCAGTGCCTGGAATTTGATGCAGACAAATTCAGACTAGAAATAAGGTACAATTTTTAATGGTGAGGGTAACTAATCATTGGAACAATTTACCAAGGGATGTGGTGGACTCCTGATCACTGGAAATTCTTAAAAATTAGGACTCACTGGATGCTTTTTTCCTAAAAGAAATGGTAGTTCAACTAATGCTGTTGGACATTAAGCAGCAATTATTCAGTGATGTCCTCTGGCTTGTGGTTGACCGGAACTGGAACGGGCTCCCAAGGGAGGTGGTGCTCTCCCCTACCCTGGGGGTCTTCAAGAGGAGGTTGGATATGCATCTAGCTGGGATCATCTAGACCCAGCACTCTTCCCTGCCTATGCAGGGGGTCGGACTCGATGATCTATTGAGGTTCCTTCTGACCCTAACATCTATGAATCTATGGAAGTGACTGGTTTAACCACAGTGACCTATTCTCACTTCTAATCTATAAGTTGTTGGCTGTGCCTTTTGTTTTTGGTAGGATAGTACTATTCATAGGGACCAACCATTTACCCCAAACTAATTTACACTGTTTGCAAGTCTGTACTTACTATATAGCAAGACGGACACCAATTTTAAAAATCTATAAGCATCTAGCATTCTTGCACCTAGGCTGAACAATAAAGCAAGATAAGAGTCACTTGATATACCAGGAAGAAAAGTGCTATATGAAAGCAAAGTTGTGTAATGATCTGTACGAGGAATGAGTATTTTCAGTTTCCCCGTCAGCTTCTGTGAGAACTCATGGTCTTTTATCAATAAAGGATGTAAGATTATTGGTTCACACTATAGTTAAAGACAAAGCTTCTGTTAAATTCAATAACACCAGATTGGGCCTTCTTCCATGAATGTGTTCATTCAGAAATATTAGAACACAATCTCAAATCAATCTTTAAAGGTCTGACTCACTAAAATAACAGTCCGCATTGGCAAAACTGTTATGCCTGTACTCGATCCATCTTCAGCAAAGCAGGTGAGCATGTGCCCTTAGTGTTTTACTGACTGGGAATCTAAATTTCCAAGGACATATTTGAGGTTGTGCTCTAGGAGTTTCTTAAATAAGATGTTTCCTGAAGGCCAAATGTTTTGCTTTTGCAGACAAAACTCCACTGAATTGGATATTTTGCCTACAGAAAGTCTATAAATTATAGTATTTGGCTTTGAAATATGGTATTTCATGCTGTTCAATTTGTAAATATTAAATAAAATAATTCAAAGCATGGAGGAAAAACTCTGCAACTCTAAAGACTCTTAATGTTTCTTACTGGTTGTGTGTAGACCTGATAGAGTATTTAATTTTAAACTGCAGATTTGATCCCTGACCCACATCCAGCTACCCAGAAGGTTTATATAATTATCATTATTTATTTTTATCTGTGTGTAGATCCATCTGGATTTTAATTATTTTCTACTAATGGTGCTATTGACAGTACATGCCAAACAGTATCATGTTTGGAAGAAATGGAAACATGGAAGCAGTCTTTATTTATTTCTTTGGTTTTTCATTTATTTGTAGCTACAGAGTTTGCAAAATCAAACGATAGAAAATTATTAGAGAAAATCCTGTCTGTGCCCACTTATCCTCAGATATATAGATACAAGAATAACAGGCTTTTTGTCCTCTGCTTGACAGATAATGGGCTATCACTGCTGTTTGGTCAATCAGTTATTTTAACAAAATCTCCAGCACAGATGGTGTACCGTGTTGCAGTACTGCCGTTTCAGGACCTTCATGAATCACTTGAGTAGGTAAACCATCATCTGTTGATTTTATTTTATTTTATTGGATTGACTGAAACCAGGAAATTAGTATTACATAAGAATATATTTTCCCTTACTTGCTACTCTACTGAAACAGTCAACTCTCTAAGACAACTGAGTTCAGATTCTTTTCCAAAAGCCCAACCATGTATTTTTTTCACTTAACCAAGAAGTTTCATGTTCTATATTTTATGACCCTCTATTTCTTATGATGTTAAAAGCATTGGTATTTCTGCAACTCAGGTTTTTAGAACCTTAAATAATGCACAGTTTTAATGTGAAATTCAAAATGAAAATTATAACAATACTGGTTAACAGAGCCAGGCCCATGTTAAGAAAATATTTCTGGCACCAGCAAACTTTCACTCAGCCTAAGAGAAGGCTTTGTGCACCAGCAAAATTATTGCTGTTGGTAACAACGATCTCTTTAGCGTAATATATGCCAATACCTTTGGTAAATATTATCTCTTTTTGCAGAAATAAAGAAGGGACCAAGTGAAGTTAAGCAATTTTCTCAAACTTGCATATCAGGTCACTAGCAGAAATAGGAATAATATTTAGAAGTGATATTTTGATATTCTTTGTACACCTATTTTGTGGACAATAGTTCTGTGCATGAGAAATTATTAATTCAGAAACAATGAGATAGAAAAGTTTGACTGGTGCGGCTTCTAAAAAAGAACTGAACTGAAACTGACAGATACCATTTCACCAGGATCTAACTTCCTCTACAGTCAAACTAGAGACTTGTGCAGGTCTGATTTTAAAGGCCTGCATCTGATGCACACTCAATCGATATTATGCAAAGAGACCCAAACCCACAACCCTCATTAGCAACAACTTCTTACCCGTGGACCGACCCAGCCCGCTTTAGGCAAACTTGCAACCTGACCCAAACTCTGTTCAAGTCAAATGCTGCTGACAGATGTGAAACCCCTCTCCCCAATACTTTCCTGGAAGCAGCAGCATGTTATTTCAACCCAGCTCCACAGCATCTTTATAGATTGGGCACTGCAGGGGGGCTGTTTGGCACTTTTATCTAAAGCTGATTCAATCAACAATTAGGTAAAAGTGCCAAAAAGACCCCGCTAAAACATGTGATCTATACAGATGTTGGACAAGCCAGGTCAAGCTAACATACTGCTTCTTCTAGGCATATGTTAGGCTCAGCTCAGGAGGAGTGTGCTGAGTTTAAAGTAAAGCACCGTTTTGGTTTTTTTAATGTCTGAAAGCAGCTGTACAATGCTAAAGCATGGAAGAAGGAGTGCGTTAGCATTCAATATGGCTGCAAAGGAGAATCAAACAAAAGATAGATCAGGGCATCTCACCCTGTGTGACACCCTGCGAGACACCCCGATCCATCTTTTGTTTGATCTCCTTTGCAGCCATTCTTCCTTATTTGATCTTATTTGCACTTCTTCTGGTGAAGTGCATTTTTTCATATCTGTCAGCAGCTAGCGGTGAGATTATATTCTGACCCAAGTCTAACCTGATTTTTTTTTTTCAGGCCTGTACCCAAACTACAAAATGCAAGGTAGTTCACATTCCCACCTGAACCAGACCCACTTTGCAGGTCACCTGCAGGTACCCAACCTGATGCAGGACGCTAAGTCAAACAGAGTTTTTAAGGCTATCTTGAAATATTGCCATTTCATAAATACCAGACTTATTACAGTTTTTGGACCTATTTCCTAGCTAGATCTTTTTTCTCCCAGGAGGAAATGAAAGGCTTCTTGAAAATTACCTCATGCATGTTCATAAACAGAGTTTGCCTCTGTTTTTGTTTTGTTTTAAAGCTCTATCACAAATAAATGCCATCTCATGCTCTATCTCACATCTTAGTAGTGAAGCAATCTCTTCTCAGTGGAATGGAAACTAAAGTGGTCTCCACTTTGATGAGATCCAAGATACTGAAAATTTATTCTTAAATGGTCTTTTAGAGCTTAAGTCTAACATTACTAAGGGAGATCATTTGAATAATGGGGAGAAGGAAATGCTGTAGTGAATATTTGTTTGCATGTTTGTTAAGCACTTGAATGACTCTATAAGGAAGATTTGTAATGTATTTCACTGCAAAGAGGCATGCAGTGTTGCAAATTGGCTTGTACAAATGTCACTGGAAAGGAAACAATCTATTCATTAAGTGGATTCATACCAAGTCTCCTCTTTAGGAGGAAGATTTTGTAGTTTTCTGTTTTTCCCTGCTCTTTTTCCTGTTTCATTTTAAATATGCATCCCGCTGATATGGATTAAATGGTAGACTGAGGGCTTTTACTAGCACTGGGGCCATGGAGTTTGCTCAAGCACAGCAACATTAGCCAAAGAAGCATAACAATACACCATAGTGTTTTAATGACAGTAAATGTCTTTAGTTCTAATGGATTGCAGCACATGCAGGGTTTCCAGTAATTATTTTCTTTGGTGTGAGTAATGTTAGGGCAATGGTGCTAATGAAATGGTGCAGTATACTGAATTATCAGGGTGCCTTATGCAGGATATTAGCATATTAACCCTAAAAGGATTAAACATAAAAGGGCCTTAGCAAAAGTCCAGAACCATAGTAATTATGGGGTGGTGTGTGACTAAACAGAAAAACCCTCATTGTCTGGAGAGAGAATCCAAGATAAAATAGGTGCTTCTTGAATTGTTCCTTTGTGTTGCATAGCAGCTGTCCAAAATCACCAGGATGTTTGGGATTGAGACAGAAGTGGCTCTGTAAGCAGGGCAGATGTGGCTTTCAGCAAGGAATGGGGAGGGAGCTCAGAGCAGACCTTAAGGGTTAGTATACAACCCTTAAGTACACCCGTACAGCTGGGGACTGACTGGCTAAGCAGCAGGTCTGCAGAAAAGGATCTGGGGGTTACAGTGGACAATAAGTTGAATATGAGCCAACAGTGTGCCCTTGTTGCAAAGAAGGCTAACGATAATGCCAACAGCATAGCGGTCTGCATTAGTAGGAGCACTGTCAGCAAATCGAGCAAAGTGATTCTTCCCCTCTATTCAGCACTGGTGAGGCCATATCTGGTGTATTGTGCCCAGTTTTGGGCCCCCCACTACAGAAAGATTCATAGATGTTAGGGTCGGAAGGGACCTCAATAGATCATCGAGTCCGACCCCCTGCATAGGCAGGAAAGA
>NW_005842347.1:515094-519560 GCF_000455745.1 Alligator sinensis | reverse complement strand
CCCTCTAGCCAATTTGCCACCCACCGGACTGTGTAATCATCCAAGTCACAGCCTCTTAACTTGTTCACCAGTATGGGGTGGGATACCGTATCGAAGGCCTTCCTGAAGTCTAAGTAGACAATGTCAACCCCTACTCCTGCGTCCAGGTGTTGTGTAACCTGGTTGTAAAAAGAGACTACATTAGTTAGGCATAATATACCTGCTACGAACCCATGCTGGTTTCCCCTCAGCATAATTTTTCCTGCTGGGCTCTTACATATATGAGCCTTAATAATCTTTTCAAAGACGTGGACAAATTGAAAACAATCCAGTGGAAGGCAGTGAAAATGGTTAGGGAGCTGGGGCACATGACTTTTGAAGAGAGGCTGATGTAACTGGTCTTGTTTAGTCTGGAGAAGAGAACAGTGAGGTGGGATTTAATAGCTTCAACTACCTGAAGGGGGGTTCCAAAGAGGATGGAGCCAGACTGTTTTCAATGGTGGCACATAACAACAAGGAGCAATGGTCTCAATTTGCAGCAAGGGAAGTTTAGGTTAGATATTAGGAAAAACTTTCTCACTAGGAGGCTAGTAAAACACCAGAACAGGTTACCCTGGGAGGTTGTGGACTCTCCATCCTTGTAGGTTTTTAAGACCCAGGTAGGCAGAGCCTTGGCTGGGATGATCTAGTTGGGGATGGTCCTGCTTTGAGCAGAGGGCTGGACTAGATGACCTCCTGAGGTCCCTTCCAACCCTAATTTTCTATGATTCTATGAATACTAGAAGAGACAGAATCAGAGAAAGTACAGAGTGAAAGGTACACTTGTTCTCTGGAGCCTTCATAATGCATTTCCTATTTTTGTCATGCCTAAAGGTCCTGTATGTATATTGTAACACAGCTGAGAAGTGAATACATAGATTCACTACAGGGCTGATCCAAAGCTATTGATGCCATTATCTTCCAGTGAGGAACCCATCTTCTCTAGAGTCCACAAGTCTATCCAACATGGTAACAGCAACAGTATGTATCATTATGAGGCAGCATTCTCAGCTGTGCGGGAATCTCAGGGATACAAGCAGGTTTATATTGTTTTTTGTTTGGGGGCCAACTCACCAACCAAAGTATTAATGAATAATTTAAAATTCATATTAGATTTAGAAATGTAGAATTTATCTTTAATGCTAAAATTCAGAAAAAAAACAGAAACGTAAATCCTGTGGCTTTTTATTTCTCCTTTTGTAGTACAGCAATTCTTAAGGAAGGGATTGCTCTTCTTTTGTCAGAACAGAACAGCTAGTTGGGCTAGAAAAATTCACTAGCCTTCCAGTAAAAACACTCTTGGGTTTTTGTTTCTTCTCTGGGCACATCTACACAAGCCGCTGACTTTGCAGTAGCTGAAAAATACTGCTTACTAGCGCATTACAACACGGACAGTGTTAATGCGCTACTGCGCAGTATTATTAGGCTACTGTACAGTAGTGTCACCTAACAGAAGTTCACCGGCGCTACTGCACAGTAACTCCGATTACTGCACATTTATTTAGTATTTGGTAATGGAAGTACTAAATAAATGCGCAGTAACGACTGCGGTAGTGTCTCGTGTAGATGCACCCTCTGTTTCTTAAGTCAATTACCATTGACCGCTGTGGATGCTCTGTTAATCATTTTTTCCCTTCCCATCATTCTTTGGGATTCTTCTTTACTGTTTTTTTTTCTCAATAAAAAAATGCCCCAGATGCCATTGGGCTTCAAGAAGGTAAGGAATTCTTAACTACAAGAGATTACTGCCTGAAGTCTCCGTATGACTGCAGAATGATTTCACTGTTCTCAAAGTCAGTTTGGCCTCTACTGTCTCAACTAGTTTTATTGCAGACAAGATTCCCTTGGTTTCATCCCCAGCACTGGCAGCAGCCTCCCATGAAAGAGCCAGTTTCCTAGGACAGATTTGTTTCCATTTGGCTAGCTCTAATTTGCCATGACTCTCAGTATGCCTAGTTTGCATGTACTAGTGGTAGGTTTGTTTGAAATCAGAAGTTCTGCCAAATTAAGGCAAGTTAGGAAGTCCTTTTCCAATTATGTTTTGATCATCCAGTTCATTAGTTTTATATTGCTTGTTGTGTTTTCACCTTCCCCATTCACCCCACAACTCTGCAGCTGTACCTCCCTAGGTTTCCCATACATTGTTATTCAGTGTACTACTGGAACAGGGGAAAGTGCACTGAACGTAGCCCTTGATGACCACTTCCTTAGTGTTGCTATCATGCCTTCATCCCCCACTGTGAGCAGTTCTAGAATTCAGTTTTAAAATGCAGCCATATAAATTACATCCCACAACATAGTGGATATAGATCTTTATTTTTCTAATTGGTTGCTCAGCATATATGTTAGAATTCATTCCTTCAGAGCAGTGAGGAACAATGTGTTGTACTGCAGGCAAAGCTATCACTATTGTTTTGTAGCAGTCAATGGCATTTGGAGCCCATAGTACATCTAGATGGTAAATTACACCTCACCGTTTATTGACTAATTTTATCTAATATACCAGCTTTCCATATATTAGTATATCCTTTGGGTTATTCTACATGATACTAATAGCTTGTGCTCTATCTTGTACATGTTAATTTTAAATTATGTTTACACAGAGTATGAATGTGAATCAATTGAAGCTTGGCATTCCTATTTCAGAGTAGAAATAGCTAGTCAATATGAGCTGATATTATTGATTAGGCTGTTTGTGTGCCTGATATGCAAACTGTACAGGTAATGAATATCAATATACAGGAGCCTGCCTAAATATTTTACAGTCAAAAGCCTGAAGAGTTCATGGAATGTGAAAGGCAGTCTTCCATGTTGAAAGGCAGCTGCCAATATTTTAGTGTAATACATTCCTCTGTAAGGTATAGCATAAAAATGAAAATAAAACACTCACATGTCTTCACATCACATTTCTGACATGCAACATTTCATATTCTGGTGTTGCTTTGTTTTTGTTGGATGCTTGTAGTATGGAGGGAATCTGTGATAGAGGTTTACAAGGCTTAAAAACTAAAATATAGATTAATTTACAGTAAAAAACCTGCCCAAGAATTTGATAGTGCATAATTTTTCTAAGACATTATAAAGTTCATTTTTCCATAATTACAATGCACATAAGAGACCAAATTATTCCAGGTAGATTAGGGGCTCAATTGTTTCCAAAGGCATTCAGTACATAGCTGCGTTAATACAGGAATAGACCAAGTTCTGCCCCTTGTTTGCTACTGGTAAAGCTTAGCCTCCTTTTATGCCTTTGAGATAGGGCTGGCTGGCATGCTGGAGAATGGTTGGAGCCAAATCTCTATCTATGTAAGCCTCTGGTGTGTATTTAGTAAAGTTCTCTCCTTTGCTCACGTTCTCTTTCAGTCTGTGAATTTTTCATGTTTTTAATAAGTTTGTTCCTTTAACATTTTCACTTGGGAAGGCTTCATGTAAAAAAAAAAAAAGAGAGAGAGAGATTTTTCTGCATCAACCCTGCCTGCGAAACTAGAGTTCAGAGGATTTTCTCTCTCATGACTCTTTGTGCTAAATCAACCAACCATCTATTGTCAGCTTCTTTTGTTAATCCAAGCCTGTATTATACGTTCCTTGACATGAACATCTCATCTTTGTACAGAGATACCAGTGTGCGCCCAACCACAGGATTCCTAAAAGCCTATTTCTTCCTGATGATGCTAAAAGAACCACTTTAGAATTTTGTATTTGTGCTCACTTTAATGTAATGCTGGAGGAAGCTTTGTTTACAGTCCAGTGGTTACCAACCAGTCAATTGGGGTCAACTGATGGATCCTGGAGCCTCTTGAAGTTGATCCTGTGCTGGCGGGGCTGAGCACGCATGTATATGCGTGTGCACCCACCCCCCGCAGCTCAGCAGGTCAGTCAGTGGGGGAGGGAAGGGGCGGAGGCCCAGGGAGCACATGCATCGGGGTTTGGGGTGCAAAGCCCATCCCGCAGCAGCAGCCACCTCTGCCACACACATCGGGGGGGCATGTGCCCCCCCCAAACATGGGGCAGCACCAGGGACTGCAGGTAGGGAGTGGGGCAGACCCTGAACAGCTGGGGCGGGGTGGGGGATGGAGCCATGAGTGGCTCATCCAGGGGGGCAGGAGGGGGCATACAAAAGATCTGCACATAGGGCGGGGCGGGGGGGGATGGGCTGGGGCTGGGCCAGTGCTGGGCTCTTCCTGGTCAGGCTGCACTCAGGCTGGGTGGCTGCAGTGCTGGCGCTGGGAGTGGGGCCATGGGGGCAGTGCATAGCCTCCCCAACCCTCACTTCCAGTGCCACCACCGAGCACAACGTGGGCCAGGCCTGGTGGGAGCAGCCCAGCACAGCCTTCCCCTCCACTTGAGGACATGGCGGCCAGGGGCTGGTGGGCATGGGGGAAGGCAGGCTGTAGCTGCAGGCTGGAAGGCTGTGCTGGACTGTTCCTGCTGGGCCTGGCTCACGCTGC
>NW_005842347.1:513484-515075 GCF_000455745.1 Alligator sinensis | reverse complement strand
CCCCTCCCCCCGCCCACACCCCCCCCATGTCTTCCTGGGCTCCGTACCTCCCATCCCTGTGCCCCCTGGGCCAGCTACTTGTGGCTCTGTCCCCTGCCTCACCCTGGCTGTGCAGGGCTTGCCCCTCCCACACTGCTGTTGGGCGGGGTGCTGATTGAGGACACAGTGGTGAGGAAGGGAGTGGGGCTAGGGCAGGGGCCTCAATCTGCCCTTCCCCCACTATGGCCCTTTCTCCTCCCCCCTCCCTGCCCCACAGACTTACCTGCTGGGCGTGGGCGGGGAGGTAGATCTTTGGTTCCTCTTAAATTCCAAAAGTGATCTCCAACCCAAAAAGATTGGAGACCACTGATTTACACTGAAGAGCACAACTGCCTACTTGGGCACCAAGGCTCCTGTCTGCTTCAGTCAGGGGAGGGGAACTTGTGACTGAGGAGCATGTCTGAGAATGCCAGTGCCCTAAAAAACTTCTGTCTCTCCCCACCCCACTCCCCATCCTGTGCAAACGTGGAGGCCAATATTTCTCTGTATGTTGTTAGAGTGATTCTGGACTCAATTATTTCAACTTGGGGAGTCCTTGCTCTTCCAGGATCCAAGCAGTTCAGGGGTATTCAGGGAGCTGGTCTATGGAGTCAAGGGTACAGGTAAACAGCTTCTTGGGGTTCTTTGTTGTCTCTGGAGCCCCTGAGCTCCCCACATTTAGGGGACTGACTGATGGATTGAAAATTCACACCTCTCTGACCAAAATAATAATTAGGAAGCTGCAATCTAGCAGTTGGAATCTATTACTTAGCCTCTGCATTGTGCATTTCCTACTAACAACAAACTGATGTACAGTTGCTAGAGTGGCAAATCACTGCAGACAAAGCCAGCTCTGAATGGGTTGGAATGATCTTGGGTTCTCCTCAAGCTTTCTATAATTATCTAAGGTTCTAAGAATGGAGGATCAGGCCTGTTTTTTTGTGCTCAGTCACAAAGATTGCTAACTTAGGGTTACCATACATCTGGGTTTTCCCAGACATGTCCTCTTTTTAGTCCTCTGATCTTGGTCCAGGTGGTTTTTTTAAATATGATCAAATATCTGGGATTTTGCTCTTCTCCTGGCTTGCCCCAGAAAGGAGCTTCTTGGGGCTGGAGTCAGGGTGATTGGAAGCAGGGCGCACATGTACGTGGCCGGCAGTAGCCAGGCAGGGGGTGGGAGTGGCCTGGCAGCTGGATGCAGGTAAGTCTGTGGGGGGCGGGGGTTGTGTGTGTGCATGTGTGTCTTTATGCCTGTGTGTGGGGGGGGGGTCCGGGGCTGCAGCAGGGCAGGGGAGGAGCATGCCCCGGACTCATGCCTCTCCAGTGGGGGAAGTGATGAAGCACCCCTGAACTTTTACTGCATTTTAACCAGGGAACAGCTTTGTATGTTTTGAAAAAGTATTTTATCTAACCAAGGGCATAGAATAGGTTGTTTAGGCTGGGGGAGATTGCTTGTTGCGTAGTTGCTGATTATTGGCCTCGCTAGAAGGAAAACTGTATCAACAAAGTTCCGGAGCTGGAAGGGGGGTTACTTGGGGGGGAGCTGGAGGGGGGGTTCCTTGCTGAGCTTGCT
>NW_005842347.1:509070-510626 GCF_000455745.1 Alligator sinensis | reverse complement strand
TGGAAAAATGAGTGCCCCAAGAGGGAGAAGAAGAGACGAGAGGAGGAAGGAAGATTGTTGATGTTGGATGGTTCTGACCAGGAGTGACAGGGACCGGGGGCTAGCTTTGAAGTAATTTCTGTCTCCCCCGACGAGCCCCTGGTTAAAATGCAAGTAGGGGGAGAACTTATTGACTTTCTAGTAGATAGTGGAGCCACACATTCAGTTGTAACCAATTTTAAAGGACCCTTATCAAAAACCAAGATCCCTATAATTGGAGCCACCGGCCAGCGGACGTATCGTCCTTTTGTGCCACCCATGGAATGCAAATTGGGAGGAAAGAAAGTGTCTCATCAGTTCTTGTATATGCCTGAGTGCCCCATACCTTTGTTTGGGAGGGATTTGCTGTGCAAATTGCAGGCCCCATTGATCTTTTCGGAAGGGAAAATTACTATGAAGATACCAACTGAGGAAGCCTGGAAAGCTCAGGTGTGTCTCCTATTGCAGGAGGGGGAGGAAGGGAGAATTCCCCCTGAAGTAGAAGACGCTGTAGTACCATGGGTATGGGCGGGAGAGAAGCCAGGAAGAGCCAAACTGGCCACCCCTGTAAGCATTGATTTAAAGCCGGGAATTACCCCGCCCAGGGTGCCACAGTATCGATTGAAAATAGAAGCTTGGAAAGGCCTGGAACCATTGATAAAGAGATTCCTTAAACATGGTTTGCTTCGGGAGTGTCAATCATCTTTCAATTCCCCCATTTTGCCTGTAAAAAAAACAAACCCCACAGTAATGAATATCATTTTGCACAGGACCTCAGAGCTGTGAACAAGGTCACTGTGACCCTCCATCTGGTGGTGCAGAACCCTTATACTTTGCTGGCTACTTTGTCTGCAGAGGACCAGTGGTTTACAGTCCTGGACCTGAAAGATGCCTTCTTTTGCATCCCACTTGAAAGAAACAGCCAAGAGATTTTTGCATTCGAGTGGGAAGACCCGAATACTAGGAGAAAAACCCAATTGTGCTGGACAGTTTTGCCTCAGGGTTTTAAGAACAGTCCCACTATTTTCATCACTGTCCTTTGTACTGACCTCCAGAAGTGGAACAAAGGGACATCGGGTACCCTGTTACAGTATGTGGATGATTTGTTGATTGCAGCAAAAACGAGGGAAGAGTGCCACCAACTGACTGTAAGTTTACTAAACTTCCTGGGACAAGCCGGGTATAGAGTGTCTCGGAAGAAAGCACAAATAATAGAAAAAAAGATAAGATATTTGGGATTTGACATCTCACAAGGTCAGAGGATGTTGGGCCCTGAAAGAAAAGAGGCCATCTGTCGGATGGCAGTCCCAAAGACCAAGAGACAGTTGCGAGGCTTTTTAGGTATGGCAGGATTCTGCCGGATCTGGATCCCCAATTTTGGATTAATAGCCAAGGCTCTTTATGAGGCCACGAGCAGATGCTGCGGCGAAGAAGGCAGCTAGAGGACAAGTTCAGGAGACTCAAATGTTGGCATTGATGCCTTAGGTAGTGTTACCTGAGGAACCTCCCAAATATACTAAAAAAGAAAACCAACTCGC
>NW_005842347.1:424707-506698 GCF_000455745.1 Alligator sinensis | reverse complement strand
GTGCTTGCTTTGCGAATGATTGCCAAGCACCACTTTCTGCGCAGAAATAAAGATTAAGTTGGATCCTCCACCCCTGTGTGTTTATTGGCACAAGCGCACCGGGCACGAACTCACTGTCCTTTGGGGACAACAGAAGGGGAAGAGGGAAGGGGGTGGGGAGGGAACAGCAGGGAGCTGCATGGCTGGCCCAGTGGCACTGGGGCCATTGCCTGTGCTCACAGGGGCAGGGCTGGGAGGAGTAGGGAACTGCAGGTCGGGAGTGAGGGGCACTGCCAGGGCTGTGAGGATTGTGGCTTTGGAGTGAGGGGCACTGGGGAGGATAGGGGGCTGTGGCTTGGGATTGAGGGGTAACAGAATGGGTAGGGGCAGGGCACTGCCATATAACATTCCCCCCCAATCATATACCTCCCCTCCCCCCACACAACAGCTATCCTCTTTTTTTGGAACTGAAAATATGGTAACCCTAGCTAACGGAATTTAAAAATGAAATTTAAGAGCTGCAGAGACAGCAACTAAGATCCTGGATAATAATGCTAACAGGGTTCCTTAATGCTTGGTGTATCCATTCATCTTTTGAAGTATTAGAAACTTGAAGAATAAGTATTTTTATTTTTAATTAGCATGCTACAGACAACATAAATACAGAAGCTTTTTGGTCTTCCTGTGCCTTATCATTATCAAATAGATTCTGAAATTTGTAGAGTTTAAAAATATAATTAAAATATGAACTCTTTGCTTTCATGATAATCCAGTTTGTCGCGTTATTTTGCCTGGCTGTGTACGTGTTAGTCATTATGACCAGTTATGTAAAATATGGGAGGAAACATATTTTCTAAATGTTAAATTAAAAACTCTTTGACAGAAACCTTGTGCCCTGTTATCAGAGCTATCAAAATATTGGGGGGAAAAAAAGTCTGTTACTTTTTTCAAAGGAAAGAGAACAGATTTCTTTAGAAGTTGCTAGTGTTTTCAAATGTAGTGAGTTTTTGTATACCATGTTATTCCAACTGTGAAAGTCTGCCTTTGTGATTACTAAATCTTTCCAAAAATGCCTTTATGTACCACACCCTAATTTAATTTGGTCTGTGTGATAAAAGGTTGTCATTTGTAAAGTTTGATGAAAGTGTTAACAATTCCTACAAAGTGATGAGTAACATCTACTGCCATTGACTTTGATGGAAGTTCATGGCACTCACTACCTTTCTGGTAGTTCTTGTTAATTAGCCCATAGTGATCAAGTTAGTCAGGAATTTTCCTCTTTCTAAGTTATTTCCTGTCTCTGAACACATTCAGGTGGCATGAGATTAAAACAAAGGAATAATTTTTGGCCCCCTTTTTTCAAGGAATTGAAATGGACAGGAAGTTTCCAGTAAAAATGTTAGCACCTGGGTTGTCTTTTAGTGGCCCTATTTTGCAACTAATAACTTTGTGAAATTCAAATAATATTAGGTATGCTGAATAGTTATACAAAGAATCTGTTGGTTCACTTATCTTGACATACTCAATGCTGCAGCTACTAGCACCATATTTACTCATTGTCAAACCAGCTGTTAATGCAGCTGGACCCTAGTTTATTAAAGACTTTATTATGACTAACATTTTGATTTGAAATGACTATGTAACAGAGACCTGTGCTAAGCTTGTCCAAAGGAATTTTGTAACCCACTGGTCTGTGTGTACAACTATGTCACATGTAAGTCTTTTACAGCCTCCAGCTACAGAGCCAGGAATTTTAGCTCAGTTGTAGAAACTTTTATCTCCAAAGGTCCTTGTTCAGTCTGTGCAGCTAAAATGGCAGCTGTCACACTGCAGTTGCTCTTTAAAGCTGTTTGGTTTCTGTGGGCTGTCTTTCATTTTCCAGCAGAAAGCACTGAAGCCGTATAATGTTGAAATAAGAAAGATGTGGCTCATTGCACTAAAGTGCATGTTTGCGAAGAGCAGGTACAGCTTTCTTGTCAACCAGAGACGGGGAAAAGTTAGTTCTTGCCACTTCTGCAGCTTGAATGTTCAAGCTTTCTAAGACTGTGCATGTCCCTGGCAGTCACTGGCTCTGAACTGAACACACAGTCCTGGATTCTGCAAGATGTTTTCCTTGGTCCAACAGCATCTTTTCTGGATGAAGTCTGAATGAGCTGTTGTGCATCCATTTTCCAGACAGGGGAATGACACCATCGTGTGCTTCAAATGAGAATGATGGCTCAGATATGTATCATAAATACATTTAGAGATTTTAGGACCAATGAAGCCAAAGGGCCTATTTAATCTGATCTCCTATGTATAATAGAGGCATTGGGACTTCCCTGAATTCATTCCTGTTTGAATTAGATCACACCTTTCTAGAGAATCATCCAGTCTTGACTTTAAGATTCCCAGTGTTGAGAATCCTGCCACAATCCTGGGCACACTATTTTAACATGTAATGCACTTCGCCGGTACCAACTTGCACCTTAATTCAAGTCTGAATTTGTCTAAATTTAATTTCCAGCCATTGGTTTTTATTATACCTTTGCCAGGAAGGTTCAAAAGCCATATTATCAACTTTCTGTTCCATAGATAAGTACTTATAGCCTATGGGTGAATCACTCCTTCACTTCTTTGATAAACTAAATAGAGTTCTTTAAATCTTTTGCTGTAAGGTATGGTCTCTAGCACCCTTGAACTGTGGAAACCAGAACTGGGCATGGGTTTCACAGTTATGGTTGTGTTGCTACCAAATGCAGAGGTGATATAACCTCACTATCCCTGTGGGATAGCGCTCTGTCTTATTTCAAAGAACCACATTTATTTTTTGGGGGGTTTTGGCCACAGCATTGCACTGGGAGTTCTTGTTCACATGGTTATTCCCTGTGACCACCCAGTCTTTTCAGAGTCAGTGCTTCCTAAGACAGCCTACTATCCTGTTAGCATGACCTACATTCTTTGTTCCTAGATGTATAACTTCACATTGAGAATATTGTCATCTATATTGTTTATGCCCAGCTTGCCAAGTAGCCAGGTCAGTATGCACCATTCCTTCAATCTAGGTCTCATTTTCGAAATTTCAGCGCTGATTTTATATTTGTTTTCTTTCAGGTCATTGATAACAAAAAAATTGTAACCTTGTCAGGTCAAGGATCAAGCCCGCTGTGGTCTGGCTATTGGCACATCTGCTAAACAATGATTCCATAGTTAGAGGTCCATTTTGAGACCTGTCACTTAGTCAGCATTTAATGTATCCCATGTTGGTTTGTATTATTCTGATTTCTTAATCAAAACATCTTGCAGTACTAAGTCAAATGCCTTGCAGAAGTCAGTTACATCAACACTATTACCTTTATGAGCTCAACTTGTAATCTCATCAGTAAAGATACTGAGTTAGTCTGACAGGATCTAATTTCCATAAATTCATAGTGACTGGTATGAATTCTGTTACTGCCTTTTAATTCCTTAGTCATTATTTTACCTTGGACTGCTGTCAGGCTGAAAGGCCTCTAATTGCCCAGGTGACAGTTTGCTTGCAATTAAGACTGTATTATCTTACACTGTCTCCTGAACACCTTGTGTGATTTTGCAGGAAGAAAATTGTGGTGAGGATAAGGGTGTGCCCCTTAATGACCCTCTGAGAGGAATGAAGAATCTCTTTGATTTCAGCTAGGCTCTGCAGGGAGGCCAGTTAATACCCTCTGATGAGTAGTGTCATATGAGCCATGGTGTTCCATCAAAGCCGGTATCCTGACACTGTCCATGGGCCTTAGGAGATCATCCACGAATGCAGGTGTCATGCTGAAGGTTGAACATTGACCAACAAGAACCTAGAAAACTGGTGGAAGTGAGATGTTCTGAGAGAGATTTCTATTGTCTTCTTGATGGCATACATGAAGAGGATCAAAACTCAGCTACTGCTAACAAGGTTGTTCACATTCATTGATACTTTGTCAAAACCATAAAGTAATACAGAATACTTCAAAATAGTTTTAAAAGAATGGACACAGTTCTTCAAATGCTGCAAAGGGCCAAGCTTTTATAGATCTAAGTGATGAAAAACTTCACTTGATTTTGCTATAGTAATAGTTTGTTTACTCACTGAGATAAGAAAAAAAAATCATTTGTCTACCTCACCTGTCACTTGGTTTCCCACACTGCCCTTAAGGAGCGTGCCGTCTTTCATTGACCTGTTGCTCCTTTGATTCTGTACAGTTGTAAAGTCACGTCTTCACGTTTCTTACAATTATATTTTCATTTTTCTTTGTTCCTTTGCAAGAAGCCTTTGAAATTTCACTTGTCACATTTGCTTCCTCCTCCTGAGCTGTTGATGCGTTCTGTTTTGTTTCTGGTACTGCTTCCAGCTTCCACCCTAATTCTGTTTCCTCTTCCTGTTTCTGGAGTGTGGCCAACTTTTGCATTTTCCCTGGTCTTTTTTGACATATAAAACTGTCTTCCCCCGTCTCTCTTTTTAAATAGCCTGTATCCTTCCCTGCACCAGCTTTCAGGGACATACTGAAGTCAGCATTTTCTGTAGCATCTCTAGATCTTGTTTTCTTAATGAATTTTCTTGCATTTGCACATGAGCATGTTGGGACTCATCTTGTGGTGTGGTTTTGTTTATTTACCATGTTAGAAACTTCTTTCTTTGTATTATGCCAGAGTTCAGCCTGCCTGATCATAATAGTTCCTTCTGGCTTTAACACTTTGGATAGTTCTTCTGGAACTTTCCCCACATTCACTTATTTAAATATTCACCCCAGTCATGTTTATGTACTATTTGCATTCTTGCTCTTTTTATTTTGTTTAGTGGGTCTTGTGTGAAGAGGATGTCTTAAAAAAATCATGTGTAAGAATTGGGTTGACAAAGACATGATGGTCCAGGACAAACGTGAAAGGCAAGGGTTTTTATGGGTGATAATTTTCATTGGACCAACTGTATATCTCTCCCAACATTACAGCTGATATACTGCCCACAAAAATCCTTGCCCTTCATTTCTAAATCTTTCCAATGTGACTTGTTGTCCAACTTCCCATGATACCTTTTTCTTTTCCTTATATCATTATTATCAGTATTGATGACCTGTACTGATTTTACCATTATCCTGACTAATGTCTGCCCATCTGTGCTGTGGCCCAGTGGACCAAATTCAGCCTCATTAAAACAAGGTTTCCCCAGCCCACAAAGGGATTTGTATAATTTGAAAATATATTTTAAGAAGTTCCATATCCATGCTAGATGCCTGGTTAAAGGAATAAGCTCTGTCATTATCTTAGTGCAAGTTGCTTAGAACTAGATACACAAGGACTGTGGCAATACGTAGCGAAATAGAGCATCTGTCACACTCACTGCCTCGCTCTGTTTCGCCAATCTCCATTTTTCTTTGCTTTTACTAACTTCTTTTCCTTATTTTCTTACTTTATGCTTACATTAGGAGAAACAGACTTTTGCTGAGTGTTAGGTAGAATCAGCTACTTTGGATTTTCAACTTTTTCTTTTTGTTTCTAGAAATAGGAAGGAAGATAATGGTCCTGGATGATGCTGGTTATCTATTCTTTTTCAGTGGGCTGTATAAGAGGGCAAGAGTTTGCTCCTGCTACTAGCTAATAGCATTAGTTCTTTAGCTTATATACTTATAGACAGGTTAGCAACAGTGTTCCCTCTAAGCTACATGGTGTGTGCAGACACGCAGGTGCACCTGGCAGCGCAGCATGAGCACGCCTGCACTGCCACGCATGCCACACAGCTTAGGCAGGGGTGGGCAAAATGTGGCCCATGGACCAGATGCGGCCTGCCAGGCCATTCTATCCGGCCCATGGGGCCCCTAAAAGATTAAGAAAATGAATATTCATCTGCCCCTGGCTGCCTGTCATGCAACCCTCAATGACTTGCTAAAACTCAGTAAGTGGCCCTTCGCCCGAAATAATAGCCTGTCCCTGGCTTAGAGGGAATGCTGGTTGTCAACCCACAGTCTGTGGGTGAGATCTGGCCCCAGGAGCCTTTGGATCTGGCCTGCAGAGCTGTGGATTCAGCAGCATTGGGTGGCAGAGGGCTCTCCGTATGCTGTGCTACAGTCAGCTGCCTGGGGCTCTGGTGAAGGGAGAGCTTTCACTGCCCCACAATGCAGCAGGATGGTAGAGAGAAATTACTGTGGCCCCTGGGTCTTAATGCCCACTTACCTCTGACCTGAACCAGGTCATTCTGCACCCTCTCCCCAACCCCCAAAACATTGCCTACCCTGCTTTTACAGAAGTGAAGTCATGGTGGGAGAGGGAGAGAGAAAGCAGCTCACTATATTTACATAACTGATGCATTCCCGTTGTTTTTGCTAGTTTTGTATTCAGAGTTATCCCAAAAGACATTGAGAACAAACAGGGATGTGTTACAAAAAAAAAAAAGCAAGGACAAAGTTACAGTCTGTGTACAGCACATGGGTCTTATTGGGCCATTATTTAGCTCTCCAGAAGAGTTAAGACCATGTCATGAAATCAATACACTTTTACGTATGAAATAATGCTAACTATTTAGTATAGTTCCACTTTGAAATTAAACAAATGTTGTGCTTTGGATATGGGGCCAGCCACTAGAAGGCAACATGATCACACAAAATAAGCTAAAACCTAAACTCTCACCAAACTAATTAATCAAATCCTGCTCTTCTTTTCTAGCGTAGCCACTTTTGTTAGCTATATGCATGATTAGAAGGGGAGCCATTAAGAGCTCAACATTTGTGTTCCGGCATATGGCATTTTCAAGGCTAAGTATAGGAAGATACATTGGTTAATGTAGTATGTGGGCCTTTCGGTGCTGTGTTGTAATAGCAGTTTTTTGTATTTAAATTAAATATAGTGTATTATTGTGTTTGCAAACTGATGAGCTTAAGGCAATTTATCAAAAAATAGTTAACTGCAAATAATGACATTTCTTGGGAATCGTTATTTATTTCTTAGAATTGCAGCTGCGAGGGGGAAAAAATTGGTTCTGCTGAGTTGCTTCCTAGAATCATTAGTAATAAATAAATAACTTCCCCCATCAGGGAGTTAATGCACCCTGCGATGCAGTCCCCATCTACAGAGCTCTATTAGATCAAAAAATGCAACCAGGTAAAACTCACTATTGTTTTTGACCTAAAACATCATTGGGATCAGTAGCTATACACATTCATACACTGAGGAGTCTGGGGCTTTTCTTTATTAGAAAATAGTCACAACACTCCTGTTTCACCTCTTTCCTTTCATCTTCTCTCTTGCACTGTTGAGAGTCCCAGCAGATGGTCCTTTCTCTGTTGAGAATGTTGCATAAAGGCAGCTTCTATCCACTTGCTGCTTTTTAATTTCCAGGAAAACCTCTAAATGGGTGAAATTTTGCTCCATGGATCAAAAGAATATATACAATTCGTATGATCCTCTTTCTTACAAAGACATTGTTTGCTGACCTAAGCATTCTGCAGCTTTTATGTGGGCAGTCTTGCTATTTTGTCACCTGTTTGGTTTTTTTTTTACCATCACTGGGAATTCCTCCCCTCCCTGGCCTTACCAAGGAGTTTCCCTTCTGCAGTTGGCCTTTTGTTTCACATACGAATAACCAGGATCTTTGCACTCATTCTCCTTTTTTCTTATGTGTGTTTCATGTGCAGCCCCTATAGGCCTCTGTCATGGGCACAAATCTCAAATAAATTATGATGTTGCGTAAGTCAAAACGTGTTTTCTTCAAAAGTGTGGAATAAAAGGGGCAGGGGGAACACCTTCAGCAGGCAAATAAGCCTCTGGCACTACAGATCCATGTCAGGTAATTTTGCTGGTTCTATTTAGTTTACAGATCCAAACAAATGTGTTTGTTTGTGGGAGCTCATTCAGCAGTCATTAAGATTTAATTAAACTGTCCCTCGTTGCAGCTGGAATTACAAAAAATTGTTTTATAGCTTTTGGGGCAGATCCTCAGCTGCCTTAAGTTGTCATACATAGCTTCCTTCACTTCAGAGCCATTTTATACGAGATGATGATCTCACCTTGCCCTTGGAGAATAGATGGTACTATGCAGTGAGCCTGTAGATTTGCAGAAAGTCCTTGTGATCATTGCGTGTTAAATCAGGGTGCCCTACAAAGCCCAAAGGCAGGTGGATATTATGCTTCAGTCATTTTTTCTCATTACCATTCTGCCTTTATGTCTGGGGTGTGTGTGCATGTGCGTGTGTGTGTATGAAGAAAAATTGGCCATAAAACAGAAATCTAATTAGTGAGAGTTTCATGTCTCTTGGCTGAATGGAATACTCTCAAGAGAAAGGCAGGGCAAATCATAGCAGGGAAAGGACAAATCAATACTGATAGACTCCTACTAATCCCTGAGGCCATTGTGTATTAAGGCAGGCAGGCAGAGTTACCTGAGTGCTACCGGATTGGCTGAGAGTATGGTCAGGTTTTTGTTCAAGCAGGTGCAGAACCTGTTGTTTATTTAACAAGGTTGGCGGCAGCTGCTGCTGCTGCTTCAGAGCAATTAAATAATGTGTTGTTTGGCAGGAGGTTGCCAGGTGCTGGCTGTCCTATATGCTATGACAAGCAGGGCAAAATTTCATGTAAACACGGCTGTCCTATATGCTATGACAAGCAGGGCAGAAGTTCATGTAAACCCCTGCCAGCATCCCAGACAAACCTGTACTAACGGGCTATTATGTACCTGCCATTAAAGCATTTGTGGGTTTAGCTGACAGTGCAGTGTGCACACTAGCTATCTCTGTAAGAGTTGGAAAAGATAAGATATGCAAGCGGGGCCTTACTTTCAACCGATGCATGACCTGGATGTTTGCGAAATGAAACGATCCCTTCAGATTTTACCCTTTTATACCCTCAGGGCTAGATCCTCAGCTGTTATGACTGGAGCTGCACTGACTTACACACCCTGACAGGTTAGCCCCATGTGTGCATTGCCAGGGGGCCAGATTGTTCATCCCTGGTCTCCTGCTTTTCTGGGAGCACAAATGTGCTGTCTGATGATTTCAGGCGCACTAGCACAGAGACATCTACTTGATGTGCAGATGTTCTCAGATTTCTAATTGCTTATACTTGGGCCAACAGGGAAAGTTAGTAAGTCTGGGCAGGTTTTTTTTGCCTGAAAAAAACAGATGCAATTGGTCAAAACTTGTCCTTTGAAATACTATATAAAACAAACTCTGTGGAGTGTATATGCTGGACAGCACCTTTGGAAAATACTCCATTAAACATCCAGGCCCATGCTGTTTGCTGTATCCCATTTCTGCAGGCTGTAACAGATGCCTGTCAGGGATGGTTTAGAAATAATATGTCTTGCTTCTGAGCAGGAGGGTTGGACTCAACGACCCTTGAGGTCCCTTCCAAACTTACGAGCCTGAGAAAGGAATTATTCAGAGTCCCTTGGTTGTGTTCAGGTTTAGCCTTGGGGCTGTTACTAGTAGGGAAGAAGGAAAGGGTTAGTAGCCAATTACATCGTCTTTGTGGTGACAAGGAGTCTGCACTGGGAGAATTGGATGCTCATGGGAGCTGGCTAGAGAACCTGGTCCCAGAAAGAGCAGTAATATGAAAAAAAGTGTAGGTGTTCCTTGAAGCACGCAGGAGGAACCAAAGAGGAGTCACTGAGTCCTGGACTTTTCAGTTCAATGTTGCCCAGTTGGGTTACATCAGGACCTAGCATTTTCTACAGGCATATACATGTCCAGTTTTCCTTATATTTAATACTGAGGTAATGAATGATCTGAGCTGTATTCTTTCCTTAGGGGGGAAAAAAGGAATGATATTCAGCATCTATTTTTTTTAAATAACTAGGATGGTATGTTCAACAAAAATGCTAGAGTTAAACCAATAAAATATCCCCTGCATGTGTAATTGGTGTGATTCCACACAGCATTGCTGGGTCGCTGTCTACATACAGAGGTACGTGTTTTGCTTGTTTTGCCTGGGCTGTCTGTCGTTGCCTGTTTGTATTGATGCTCGTGACCCTCTTAGGACATTTGCACAATTATATGCAAATGCCTTTTGGTTGAGACAAAAAGATCCCACAATTATTGTGTGTGGATAACCCGTGAACAGCTTAGCTATATTTCTGTATGGTGAATGGAAAGGGAAATGGCTCTTATTCAGATCTCTTTAACATGTAGAGTGTATATATATATTTGCAATGAATTTTGAACCAGCAATTACTGTACACACAGTTTTCTTGCTTTTGAAGAGGAAAACCTGCAGTCTCTTGCCCCCTGCAGTTTTTAGCAAACACTGTACGTAAATCATTTACTCCTTTCTGTGAAAAAAGCCTTGCTTTGTAGATCATCTGCCCTTTTTTAATCCTTCCAGAAAGTAGCTAAAAGCCATTTGATTCAATTTTCTTGCATCTTAAAGTTAGTTCATCAAGCTCCATGCGCCCTTCAACGTTCTCTTTCAACCGATGAGAACCTTCGTTAATATGCACCATTCGTAATTAAGGTCGCATTTAAAGGACTATCACAGAGTGATGCAGAGATTACCGCATTTCAGAGAAATTGGCCTACCATTTACCCACAAACTCTAAATTTCTGCCATGTACCTCATTGCTTTAGTTGAAACTACTTTCTAAAACGTATTTAAGTTTAGTTTTGACTATGAAAGGAGTCATGTTACAATTACTTTTTTAAGTAGGACCCCCTGAAGTTGCTGAGGATGTTGTTGGGGGGAGGGAGCTAGAAAGGGAGAGGTTTCAATCGAAGGTTAGGGCAGCATCTGAATTTCAAATGGAACAAAAATATTCTCTTGAATATAAAAAGTCAATAACTCAGTGGTATCTGAGGTTGTTTCTTCTAATCCTTAGAAGTAACTGCATTATCTTAGTTACCACGAAGTGGTAATAATACATAAATACTGATTCCTTTAAGGGTGATTACTGTATGCTGCAATTTCAAAATAAAGTCCAAAATAGCTTTTTAAAATATGAATATGCACCCTTATGCTTCAAGAACAAGGAATACAGTCCCTTTTGTGGATTGAAACACAGGATGAATATTTTAGAAGTCAGAATAAAATAAAGCAGATACCAGCTGAGCTCAGCACTGCCAAGAGGCAAAATGGAGGTTTGGGGCCTGCGGAAATGGGGGAGGTTAAGAAATAGAGCAGGATTCAGCAGTATGTCTCACTGCACCCGTGGAAATTAATGCGAAAGTTGCTGTAGGTTTTAAGACTGCAGGAATGAGCCTATAAACAACACAAATGACAGCCGTGCTGATGTCCCACATAGTAGCTGCCAAGACTTAGGTGACCCTTTTTCTGGTCACTATTTCCTAAAAATCAAGGCCCAAATCTATCTTCACCTTCTGACAGGTAACTATACTTACACAACTGACTCTAATGGGACTTTAGGCTACTTCAGATGTTTTCCCTGGGAAGACAGGTAACTCTGACATAATTGAAGAGCAGGAGAAGGCCCAGCTGTGAGAGCACTTGCCAGGGAGTAAGAAGGGCTCATAGTCTAGGCTCCTCATTGTCTACAGGGGATTTGAACCTATGTTTCCTACTTCCTACCACAATTACCTCACCACCAGACCGTAGCTTCAGCATTGCTGTGTGTACCCTCCGCCCTTTCTCTTGAATTTGGTTCAGTGAAATGGGCAGTGTCCTAGAAAAAAGGGGGCCCTGGGTTCTAGATTCTGTCTCCAAATGGGCCAGACACTATCCCATTATCTATCCCCTGACAATCAAATGTAAAATATAAAAACACCATTTAGGGCTGGAGCTTCCTCCTCTTTAGAGCAGTGCTCATCTCTCTGAACTACACTCCTACTAGTCTCCTTGCATTTTGGCCCCACACATTTTCTCTTCTTGGCTGCTTAGTGGGCCAGCTTCATTCACCAGGAGGGGTGGGAGGTGTTTGTTGCAATACCTAGCCCATGGCTTGGTAGTTAGAGCATCTTGCTTTGAAGTGGGAGATGTAGGATCATACCCCATCAATGACAGGGGTCTAAAATTTGATCTTCTGCTCCCAGGACAGGTACCCGAACCCTTGGGCTGAAAGGAATCTGGCTGCCATTATCCTTCTCCAAACAGAGTTTATGCACTTTTGTGGATGGAACAGAATTGCAACAGAGCCTACATGAATGGAATAGAACCCTTCTGTACAAGCAAGGCAAGTTGCATAAGGGAAAGTAGGATCTAAAATGTATATGACCTGTATGCAGAGAAATTTAGCTATGTAAGTGCTACTTTCCTAACAAAAAGGAAGCTGGAGTTGAGCCAAACTCACTGGGAAACACTGACCTGACTGAACAAGAGTGCACACACTGACTTTGCTTTTCAGGGCTGAGCCTAGACACGGACAGAATCTCAAAACCTATTTGTAGGGCCCCTGGCATCAGACGCTGCAACAGAGATTGCAGTTGAGCTATTTTGGCAAAAGGAAGAAGAGGAATCGGTGCATAAGGGCCTGTATGTAGCAAGTGTACAGCTGATTATTGCTAAGTGGGCTGCAACTGGAGGCTTGGGAGCAGGAAGGGAAGTTTTCTGCTTCTTTGCAAATGCTGTTATTAGCCTCTCTAAAGGGAGGGGCTTCAGCTCAGATGAGGCCAAACAGGTCCTCTTAGTCCCTAAGATGGAAAAGAGCCAGCTTCAAGACTGGTAGGCTCCAAGGGATGGTGAGTAACAGGCTGCATAATGTCAGGGGTAAGCAGGATGCAGTAGGAATGTGATGAAAAACTCTTGGGGCAGGTGGTTAAGCTGGAGAAGACAGTGAGAAGAAAGCAGCCACTGGTGGAGAAAAGAAAAAACAAGGCTGTGAGGGTATATTCAGCTAATGGACTAAGGCAGAGCTGTCCAACTGGTGGGGTTAATATGCAGCCTGCAGGCTTCCACCCACCCACCACTCCTCCCACCCCATGCTGAGATGACTGGGACAGGGCAGCAAAGCTAGAATGGGCCTGGTGATCTTGCTGCCTGTGCAGTGGCAGTAGCAGCAGCAGGAGAGGAATAGGTCCAAGGAGGTGATACTTCCCCTCTATCGGGTGCTGGTCAGACCGCAGTTGGAGTACTGCGTGCAATTCTGGGTGCCGCAATTCAAGAGGGATGCAGATAACCTGGAGAGGGTCCAGAGAAGGGCCACTCGTATGGTTAAGGGCCTGCAGACCAAGCCCTACGAGGAGAGACTAGAGAAACTGGACCTTTTCAGCCTCCGCAAGAGAAGGTTGAGAGGCGACCTTGTGGCTGCCTATAAGTTCATCACGGGGGCACAGAAGGGAATTGGTGAGTATTTATTCACCAAGGCGCCCCCGGGGGTTACAAGAAATAATGGCCACAAGCTAGCAGAGAGCAGATTTAGATTGGACATTAGGAAGAACTTCACAGTTCGAGTGGCCAAGGTCTGGAACGGGCTCCCAAGGGAGGTGGTGCTTACCCTGGGGGTCTTCAAGCGGAGGTTAGATAGGCATCTGGCTGGGGTCATCTAGACCCAGCCCTCTGTCCTGCCTATGCAGGGGGTCGGACTCGATGATCTATTGAGGTCCCTTCCGACCCTAACATCTATGAATCTATGAGGGTCAGCTCATACTGCCTGGACAGTGTCGGGGTGGGTAGGGAGGGGTGTGTGCTGGCCATATGGTGAGGATTAGACATATTTATGAGAAGGAGTGTTGCTTCCAAGCAAACACGAGAGGGTGGGGGGGGGGGGGGGGTCACCTGTAATATAATATATAATATAAGCTGTCCATGGGAGAGGAGCCAGAGATAATGTTTCCATTGCTTAGATGCAGGAGTAGAGGTGGATGTCATTTTCTTGGACTTTAGCAAGGCCTTTGAAACGGTATCTCATCCTATTCTCATAAATAAATTAAGAGGCTGTGACATAGATGTTTACATGGTCTGGTGGGTGGCAAACTTACATGATCCAGTTTACATGGTCTGGTGGGTGGCAGTCACACCTAGAGAGCAGTAGTAGATGGGTCGGTATCGACCTGGAAGGATGTGGATAGGGGTGTCGTGCAGGGTTCGGTCCTTGGACCTGTACTCTTCAATATCTTCATCAGTGACTAGGATGTGGGTGTGAACTGTACTCTGTCCAAGTTTGCAGATGATACTAAATTGTCGGGTGAAGTGCATGCTCCAGAGGGTAGGGAATGATTGCAGACAGACCTGGACAGGTTAGAAAAGTGGGCAGTACACAATAGGATGCAGTACAACAAGTGCAGAGTGTTGCACCTAGGGCGCAAAAATATCCATCACATCTACTGGCTGGGAAGTGACTCTCTCAGAAGCACAGAAGTGGAAAGGGATCTTAGAGTCATAGTGGACTCCAAGATGAACATGAGTCGTCAGTGTGACATAATTAACAGCAAAGCTAACTGCCCTTTATCATGTATCATCAGATGCATGACAAATCAATGCCACACAGAGGGGAAGGGAGGGAGGGACCTTCTTGCATCTGTCAGACCACAGTTGGAGTACTGCATCCAGTTTTTGGTGCTGTACTTTAAGAAGGATGTTGATAGACTCGAGAGGGTCCAGAGGAGGGCCACTTGTATGGTTAAGGGCTTACAGGACAAGCCCTGTGAGGAGAGACTGAGGGACCTGGACCTCTTCAGCCTCCGCAAGAGAAAGCTGAGAGGTGATCTTGTGGCCGCCTACAAATTCATTAGGGGACACAGCAAGGGATCAGAGATGCTCTGTTCACCAGGGCGCCTCTTGGGGTAACAAGGAACAATGGTCACAAACTGACAGAGAGCAGATTTAGGCTAGAAATCAGGAAAAACTTCTTCACGGTAAGGGTGGCCAAAATCTGGAATGGGCTTCCAAGGGAGGTGCTGCTCTCCCCTACCTTGGGGGTCTTTAAGAGAAGGCTAGATAGGCATCTGGCTGGGGTCATCTGACCCCAGCACTCTTCCCTGCCGAGGCAGGGGGGTGGACTCAATGATCTGTTGAGGTCCCTTCCGACCCTACTATTTATGAATCTATGAATTGCCTGTAGGGCCTGGTTTGTATGTCTAGAGCTAGCACGGGTGGACTCGATTGGAAGTCAACACAGAGGGTGTTGGTCCAGAAAGCAGCTGGACTAAATTGAGAGGTCCAGACTGAGCTGTGGCAATGAGAACAGACTGTCCATTGAAAGATTTCAGAATGAAGTCCTTGACAACTTTGCAGTTCCCACAGAGAAAGATGTGGCAGGGCTGGGTGAAATATGAATTGGATTGGAGAGTACCACTCTGTACATTGTGTGATTGCTGGGGAATGTACATGTGCACCTAACCCTTAGAACTTCCATGGGGTCTCACTGCCTCACATGGCCTGAGGTCAGGCCCTGTTTAGATAAAAATTGTGGTGCATTGTTGGGAGCAGTACTCATCTTTGGGGTTCCTTCCTAAGGGCGCTGGTATTTGCTGGAAGCAAGTGGGTTGTGTTTCAGATGGTTGGGAAAGGATTTAGGATTTCCTCAACAGTGGGGATCTTCACTGGTATTAAAATATTTGCAATAAAAAGGCATGGTAAGAGAAAAATCAACATTTCATTCTGGCCATTCTTACCCTCTTCTTTCCTACCTCTAACTCCCACCCCTCCTTTTATCTATAGAGACCTCTACTGCACTTTGAACTTGTCAATTCACTCATCACCTCATTCACTATCCCTTCTGCCCACCCAGCCTATTTCTCCTGCCTGCTTAGAGCCAAGAATAGATTTTTTTTTGAGGAGGAGGAGGAGGAAGAAATAAAACCTCTTGCTGTTAATAGGGGTCAGGAAAAAATGCTGTAAAACTTGCTTGACATGTTGGTTGCTTTAGCAAGTGTAGCGTTCAAATTCAATGGAATTAACTGTACATTCTGATAGATAATTTTTTTTTTCTTGCAGTTACATCAATTAGCATATAACACAGATAAAGAGAAAAAGCATTTGTCAGGATTTTGCCTTCAGCAGCAGGCAGTGCAATATGTTAAGCCATCACATCTTGTATGTGTACTGCAGATTTTTTTCTTCTTTTTTGCAGAGTGCTCTGAAAAAAATGCAAAAAAAGCCCACCATTAAACCTCCATCGAAGAAAAGCAAGCCAGAGGTTCAAGGCAAAGGGGGAGTGCTTCAAATACACATTTTACGCTGCTAAAAAGATCCACAGTACTGTGACCAAAATCCCATTAAATGAAACAGTTTCTATTTAAATCTTCCCATGACATGTTTCTGATATTACCCTACAAGAGAGGCACATAACTGTCAGGCTTAAAGACTGCTCCTCTTCTCTTCTTCCTTGAGTGGCTCTGCAGATTCAGACTGTCACTTTCAGTTCAGACACTTAGGCTGAGTGCTAAACTTTTAGGTGGAATGAGGCAGTACTTCACATTGTGAAGGAAACTCTAGCTAGTAAGCCTCACTTAGAGAGAAACTGGCTGCTTAAATCCTAGCTCAAAAAGAGCAAGCCTTTTGGCCTCAAAAAATCAGCATCCAAACAAGACCCAAAGCCTGAATTCCAGAAGATGGGAAATGCAGGCAATGTGACGTGCGGCCCCTGGAGGGGAAACTATCAGATTCACTTAGGTGTGTGATCCTCCTTGAATGACCTCCAGAATACCATTATTGGTGGTCCACAGCTGGGAACCCACTGAAATCAATGTGGCTGCCCCTGATTTTGAGGGCAGAATGTGGGGCTTGGCAGCCATTTTGTAGGTGGAGTGCAGGAGCCCTCCCATGCCTCTGATTGGCCAAGGGGCCCTAGTGGCCCTGTCCCTCACTGCTGATTGGCTGTGAGGGCTGTCTGTCATATGGCCCTGCCCCTTACCACTGCCTGTGAAGGCTGTCATGGAGCCCCACCCCTTGCCCTTGCAGCCAATCAGTGGTGAGGGGTGGAGACAGCAGCCATCTTACTGGTAGCCCTTTGAGTGGGGAGACCCCGCCTCCCCCTTCACCCCAGAGCACTGCTGCAGCACCCTGAACACTGTTGGCTCCCTCTAAGGAGCATTTTATTTTCAGTAAGTTTTAGGGGGGGTTGGATTTTGCAGGCAATGCTGGATTTCACAAAATCTGTGAAATTGCAGTTTCAGTAGGTCCCTATTCTCCTCAGCTGGCAAAAACGTTTCTGGCAGCATGGAGTTGTCCTACAGGGAATGACCAGACATGATTCAAATGAGAAGCTGTTGGTTGTTGCTGTTATAATCCTGTCCCCTTAGGCATTTGAGGCATGTTGTAAATTCTGAAATATATATCACTAACCTCTTGTATATTTATTCAGTGGAAAACAGCTGTAAAGTTATAGAGGGAGTTAACTTTAATTGATATAACTACAGTTATCATTCATCCACAGTTACCACATAATGGTATCTGGATGCCATTCTTAGTTCCTGTTCTAAACACTGACGTGTTGCAGCAACTTACACAAATCAACATGTAGTCAGTGTTCACAAAAAATAACAATTTTACCATTTTGAATTTGCTTCTGAATTTCTCTTAACAGACTTTGATTGTTTCAATTCAGTTTGCATTGGAAAAGTAAGTATCCACATCACAGAAACTACCAGCAGAACCGGCACCATTGTTGATAATCTCAGCTGCACAAATGATCATAGAAAATCAACTTCCTCTTACCTTGAGATGGTATCTCCATGTAAGGGTTTAGCCATATTGTCTGGGCAGTGCAGAGAATTTTGTACTGTTCCTTACTGTTCTTTGGATAAATATGACTCCAGCATGCAGAACAAGAAATAAATTCAATATACATGTAAAAGAAAGAAATAGTATTCTGAAAAGAGGAAAGCATTGAGTGTGGCATCTCTCAGGAAGTTTTTATTTCAAATGTTTGCAGTATTTTTTCTTGCAATTATTACTTCTTATTGAAAATCTTTTGTGTTTGTTTGTTTAAACAAGACCTTCTAGTCAGCCTGATTGGTCCTCCAGTGAAATCATTATGCTTGACAGAAATTATGTGACAGTGGGCATGTCTACATGAGGAACTATATGCACAGGAGACTAATTCTACTGAGCACAGCAAAAGCCAGGCTCTTGCACTAATACTTAGTAGAATTATTCTACTAAGCATTAGCATCACTTAAAAGATGTGTGCTGGCGCTACTGTGCAGATACTAAACTTAATGCGCAGTAATCACAACACATTAATTAATGTGTAGATGTACCCAACAATTACTATACCAAGCCCAATCAACTGATGTCAGAAATACTGCATTGTGATTGATTAAGGAGAAATATAAGGTAAGGAATGGGGAAGCTCCTAGGCTAGGGGCAGAAGTTACAGTTAAACTGGTTTAAGTCATCAAAAACTGGTTTAAACTTGTAACAGAACAGATGTTCAGTGTATATAAAGCAGTTTCAAAATTACTGAAACTGGTGTAAGATAAACCTGGTTGAATGTAGTATGAGACTTAACTGATTTGGGTCAAACTGGTTTATGAAACTTCTGTCCCAGACCCTTTCCTGGTTCAAGTTAAATCATAGTCCCCCATCATCTCAGCATGCTTTCCAGCCCTGGGCTGGGCTGTGCTGTCTGCTCCAACAGAGAAGAGTTGGGGTATAGGGGAGGCAGGGATGGGGTTAAACTTCCCTTCCCCTGAGTACAGAGCTGCCTTGCCCTGGTAAAAACTTACTGCTGGCTGCAACTGTGCACTACAAATCCCAGAAGCACCTGGAAGCAGGAAAAGGAAGTGATGAGCAACCCTGCAAAGCCCTGTCAATGTGATTCTGGGCTGCAAATCCCAGAGACTTTGTGGGCAGCAGGAAAAGGATGCAAATCCACAGCCCATGCTGGCTACATGCCAGAGACCTGTGCTCTAGTGCCCCCCAGCTTCTGGCTGCAGGCTTCTGGCCTGCATTTCTGGAATCAGAAGTGAATGTCTGTCCAGTTGTTTCTTAGTTCAATCTCTGCAGCTTAGACTAACCTGCAAAGACTAAATTGATTCAGCCTTGGGCTTTTTGACTGTCTTTACTTTGCCCAAATGTTTCCAGTACTGGCCTGGGAACACTGAAAATGCTTGACATCATGAATAGCATGTTGTATAAATGTCTCTTCCAAGTTTTTTGCATTGTAAGAGCCTCTCTCAATGTGCAATATGCCACAATATAAAGCACACAGAGAACCAAATGCTCTGTTCTAGTGAACAAAAGCTTGTCTCCTGCTGTTGCTTAATACTGTAACTTTTATTAGCAGCAAGTGACTGCAGTTTACAGCCTTCCTTCCTTTCTCTAGACGATTACATTCTTAAGCCGATTGACTGTGTTGACTAAAGGCAGCAGTTGATCCATGCTCTTCCTTCTTGCACACAATGCCGCATGAAGGAAAGAAATGCCAGATTCAGTGTGTGCAGGATAAGCTCAGAATGGTTGCTGTATCTCAGGATCCTGGAATCCTTAAGGGAATGACTTCCGTATATGTCTGAAAGAAAGAAAGGTTGCCATGTGTTTGATAGCCCAGATTGAGCAGTGCTCTCTTGGTCCTTTTTCCCTTGATCACTTCCCTCAGAACCATGCATCAGACCAAGGGTCTTTAGTCACCAAATTCCTGGAGGGAAAATACAAGAAAGAAAAATGAAGGATGATGAATCAAAATACATCATATAACCTTTAAAAAGTGTTAAATACATAAAATTAAATAAATAAATAAATAAAAGCATTTATAAAACTAACCAGAATTTTACCTGAATTAGTTACCTCTTCCTCTACAACCACTGCTATCTTAATTGCCTCCCTCTAACCAAACAGATGCTCTGCTCTGTATTCAATGCGTTTCAAGCAACCATCTTGTCTGCTTGAGTGCACAGTTGTACAAGACATGGCTAGCTCCTCAAGTTTGAAACAGCCCATGGATATACTTGGATTCATGAACAATCATTTGAGCACTCCTAGAGCATATAGTGTTGGGATAAATTGTACCTTTCTGATTCATATTCAACAAAGAATTTGCCCAGGGAAATTATCTGTTAAAAAGACAGCCAATCCCTAGAAAAGCAGTTTGGCCTGCATATGAATTTATGTACATGTGTACCCAGGAGGAAGAACTATGTTAGAGGTGATTATGCCAGGCAGATTACAGAAGTGATTGTACTATTTATATTTCATTCAAGGAACAATGCCTCTGAGAGACCTCTTTATCTGGCACAAGTTAATGAAGAAAACAGTGTCCTTTAGCAAAGATTTCAGAGAGAAGTTTTCAGACTCAGTGTTTGTTACTTGACTGTAACACAGGGTAAATAAGCAGGGGTTGTAACAGCCAGAAATCTCTGGAGATGGTGGTTTAGTGACAAGACTGCTACAGCTTTTGTACTTCAGTTGAGAAGCAATTTGCTGCTGAACAGTACGTCCCAGAGGAAGTCTACAGAGCTGATGAGACCTGTTTTACACACTGATCCTATACTCACAGCAAGTAGCAAATGAAAAACAATGGGATATGTACCACACAAAGACAGTGATTCATCTAGCCTTGAAGTAGCAATCAGTCCAACCTACAACATTCAGGCACAGGCCTCAGGGTTCACCCTCTTGGCAAAGGTGCACAGTGTTTGGTTCAGGGTCATACACTGCCAGTGCCTGACACTGGTGCAGTATTGAACTGTGTGCATGGGTTCTGCATTAAGGCTGGGGGGAGCATGTTATTTGTACATGCCTTTGTAATCCTAGAATTAATTAGTTATTTCACTACACCATTTTGGTATTTTAAAATTAATTTTAAACAGAGCACCTTGTACACACCAAGCCTGTTCACACTAATCAAAAGAGTTGCGGTAAGCAATAGCTTTAAGTGTTCAAATTTCTACCATTTCTTTATTAGTCTTTTCAGGTGGCAACTAAATTGTTTATATACTTATTTTTCTTCCTTTTTCCTCCTGTAAAAATAAAAAACAGAAATAGAAATGTAATTTGTAGGACGGGAAAACTCGAACCAAATTAAAAAAATGATTTGTGACTAAAGAGTACATACCACTCGTTAGAAAGAGTTGTACCTGTTTCAATTTTTGGTTTTCTCTGCCAGTAGGTGTCATGATACAGCAACCTGTGAAATTTCTTAATATACTAGAGGGTTAAATGGTTAAACATACACTATCAATAAATGAATGCTAGCTAAATTATTAGTTGCTGGTGGTTAAAATAGTGGTTAATGATGTTAAGCATCCCAAAACAGGGAGTCTGTTGTCTGTGTGATACAGTGTTACATTAAAAACAGCTGTCACTACCCAACAATTTTCTTTTTGATGACTCTCATACAGCTGTTTTTACATGCACTAGGCACCTCACCTGCTATTCAGTGGAACGCAATAATAATGGGGTGAGCAAGAAAATGAAGAGTGACAACAACCTAAAACCTCTTTATTAACCTCTCCTGATGTACAGAAGGATTGAAAACTGATGATAGATGTAGCATGTTTATGTAATATATATTTGTCCAATCAATGTAGATATTTTTAACCCTGCCATCACCATAGAAAAAAGTACATGTATAGCTAGATCTGTTAAAAGTTAAAATGACCTTGGTTTCATCTTCTTGGCAATAACTATTGCTCCCAAAAACTTCATTTCAAGTAATACTAATAATACAAGTTTGGGGACTACAGTTGGTGTATGTATAATGAGTCAGTTTCTGCTATCCTGTATAGCCCTGTTCATTTTACTGAAATGAGTAGGATTGTGGGTATAACTGAGAACAACTGGGGAGCATAGGAAAATATGCACATGCACACCTACATTTACGTAGAGAAATTACTAGCAATTTATATCATTTGGCACTTTTGTGTACTGAATAGGCAGTAAGCCTTCAGTGGGAACTGTGCCTTGCTGGTTTAAGTTAAATCAGACTCCCCCAGCATCCCGGCATGCTTTCTGGGCTGGGCAGGGCTCTCTGCTCCACAGCAAGGCTGGCTCCTCCCCTCTGCTCCCTGGCTGCAGCTCTGGCAGAGACTTGCAAGCACAGCAGCATCTGCCTGGCTTCCTCCTGCTCTCCCCCTCCCCTCACCACTCCCTGCAAGTAGGGAACCCCTGTCCCCTCTGCCTTACACAGACACCTCAGCATTAGCTAGCAGACCACATGCTGTTTACAGTCTGTACTGTGAGAGACAGCAGTGTCGGCTTAGGGCTTTTTGGAGCTAATCAGCAGCTCAGTTGGTAATGTCCCTGCATTCCTTCTTTAAGAAGAGGTTGAACTAATGAGAGAGGCTGTTTTCTGATGGGGTGATAAATGCTTATAACAGAGCTGATAAATGCTCTGTTATCAAGGGGCGGGGGAACCCCTCCCTAATCCTACTGGGGCCTGACCATGCCCCCCTCAGCTCAGGCCTGTGGAAGGGAAGGGAGGACTGCTCTAGCACCCCCTGGCTTCTAGCCTGAGCCACTGCAGGCATGCGCCTGAATGTCTGGGATGTCTGTGTAGTTACAAAGTAATTTAGCCTAGCCAGGTTAGACTAACCTGGAAAGATTGAATCAATCCAGGCTCAGGCTTTTTGAATGTCTGTCCCTAGCCTCGGAGTAACCATCAACATACAGAATGAGATCTTTGGTTACTCAGACCTCAAACTTTTACACGTATATGCCATAAGGACTGAACTTCTGTTGCTTTAAAATTAAATGAAATTGTTGCCCTTCTGACTTTAGCTCTTTAACATGTGTTCCCCAAAATGCAGTAGCACCTGTTAGAGCACGCTTTTATATATCCTAGGTCTCAACTGCTATGGTTGAAAAAAGCAGCTTACATTAAAGAATCTGTTACTCTTCAGTGAGGGAAGGAAAAAAAATGGAATATAACATCTTATTAGAGATGTATAAATCTTCCATAAAGCCTTTGCTTCATGTTCTCTGAAGAGTTCTTTCTTTAAGCTTCTGAGATAGTTTAAATCTACTTTAGGTATTATTAATGCATCCACAACCAATATCTTAGGGCTGTTATTGTAACATTCTAATGTTTGTGGTAGAAGCTCTGGACTTTCAAGCATCAGAGGGTTAAAATGAGAAATTGAGTCTTCATTTTCTGCTAATGATGTATGGGTTGGATGAATGGACTGAAGGTGGTTATAAAACTGGCTGGATCTTCAGGCTCAAAGTGTAGTAGTCAATGGCTCGATATCCAGTTGGCAACCGGTATCAGCCAGCCCCAGAGGTCATTTCTGGGGTCTGTTTTGTTCAATATCTTCATCAACAACCTGGAAGATAAGATGGCGTGCATCCTCAAGAAGTTTACAGCTGGTAGGATACAGACAGACCGCTGTTTGGAGTACCTAAGGCAAATGACATAACTCTGGAAGCCATGCATTTGACACCCCTGCCCTTGGCTATTCTATAAAAGGATATGGTTGCCACTGTATTTTGAGATAATCATAGAATCATAGAAAATTAGGGTTGGAAGGGACATCAGGAGATGATTTAGTCCAAACCCCAACTCAAAGCAGGACCATCCCCAAATCGATCATTCCAGCCAAGGCTTTGTGTAGCCAGGTCTTAAAAATCTTCAAGGATGGAGATTCCACAATCTCTCTGGGTAACCTGTTCCAATGCTTTACTATACTCCACACAATAAGTTTTTTCCTAATACTAGCCTAAACTTTCCTTGCTGCAACTTGAGACAATTGCTCTTTATTCTATCATCTACCACCATTAGGAACAGTCTAGCTCCATCCTCTTTGGAACCCCTCTTCATGTAGTTGAAAGCTGCTATTAAGTCCCCTCTCAGTCTTCTCTTCTCCAGACTAAATACGCCCAGTTCCCTCAGCATCTCCTCATAAATTGTGTGCCCCAGACCCCTAACCATTTTCATTCCTCTCTGCTGGACTCTCTCCTATTAGTCCACACCCTTTCTGTAGTGGGGGCCCAAAACTAGACATAGTACTCCAGTTGTGGCCTCACCAGCACCAGATAGAGGGAAAGAATCATTTCCCTTGATCTGCTAGCTACTTTACAGTCCATTATTCTAACCCATATTTTTAACCCTGCCATCCCCATAGAAAAAAGTACACGTATAGCTAGATCTGCTGGCAATTGGTAGGCAATCTGGTTGGTCAGCTGGCAATAGTCCTACTAAACAGGCCAGTATGCTGTTAGCTTTCTTCACAACAGCAGCACACTGTTGGCTCATATTCAGCTTACTGTCCACTGTAACCCCCAGGTCCTTTTCAGCTGCTGCTTAGCCAGTCAGCCAGCCCCCAGCCTATATTGGTGCATGGGATTGTTCTGTCCTAAGTACAGGACTTTGCACTTGTCCTTATTGAACCTCATGAGATTTCTTTTGGTCCAATCCTCCAATTTGTTTAGGTCTCTCTAAATCCTAGCCCTACCCTCCAGCAGATCTGCTACTCCCCACAGCTTGGTGTCCTCTGCAAACTTGCTGAGGGTGCACTCTATGCCATCTTCCAGGTCACTGATGAAGAGATTGAACAAAACTAGTCCCAGGACTGACCCCTGGGACAATCCATTTGATACCGACTGCCAACTAGACACTGAGCCATTGATTACTACGCTTTCAGCCTGATGATCCAGCCAGTTTTCTAGCTACTTTACAGTCCATTAATCGAACCCATATTTCCTTAGCCTGTTTGCAGGAATGTTGTGGGAGACTATACCAAAAGCCTTGCTAGAATCAAGGTATATCATGCCCACTGCTCTTCCTATATCCACAGAGCCAGTCATCTCATCATGGTAGGCAATCTGGTTGGTCAGCCATTACTTGCCTTTGGTGAACCCATGCTGACTGTTCCTAATCACCTACTTCTTCAAGGGTTTAGAAATGAATTCCTAGTGTACTTTCTCCATGGTTTTTGTTGTGACTGAGGTGAGGCTGACAAGTCTGCAGTTCCCTGGATCCTTCCTGTTCCTTTTCTTAAAGATAGGTACTAGATTTACCCTTTTCCAATCATCTGGGACTCCGCAAATCACCATGAGTTTTCAAAGACAATGGCCAGTGGCTCTGCAATCACATCAACCAACTCCCTTAGCACCCTTGGGTGCATTGCGTTCAGCCCCATGGATTCATACACATCCAGCTTTTCTAAATAGTCCCTAACCTGTTCTATCACCACTGAGGGTTGCTCACCTCCTCCCCAAACTGTGCTGCCTGGTGCAGTAGTCTGAAAGCTGACCTTGCATATGAAGACTGGATCTGGTCTGTGGGCCAGATTTGGCACTCAGTGATACCCCAGTGGGGGCCCAATGCAGTCCTGTGGGAACAGCCTGGCTGGAGGCTGGCCCCCATGCAGCTGCATTGGGTCTCAGCTGTCCCATTCCTACATGGCTGCATAAGGTCTAACCCATTCCTGCATGGCTGCATTGGATCCCAATCATGCATGGCTGGGCTAGGCCCCATCCACCCATTTCCAGCTGGCCTCATTCGGCCTCAGTTGGGTCATTCCTGCATGGTGGCATCTGTCCCTGGCTCAATTCAGTTACAGGGGAATGGGACTCCAGCCAGGACTGATTCAGCTGCTCAGGGCTTGGAAAATTGGCAGACCTGCCAGCTGGATTACATGGCTTCATTGGCTGTATCTGGCCCACAGGCCAGGAGTTGAGTACCCCTGCAACATTATGTGGGGAGCTCACCACAACATTATGTGGGGAGCCATTAGGGATGAACCAATAGTGGGAACCTTTGCAGCAGCAAAGATCAGCAGTGGTTGAAAAGCCCTAAACAACTGTCATGGAGCAGCAGCAATTACTGTTTCAGGTCAGAGTCTGGAAGACCAATAACAGACATAAGCTGCCCATAGGCTCTCAGAGGTACTAGTATGTAACTTCCACCCCAGAACTTAGCAGAGTTCCTGGCGTAAAGCCCAGTTATAGTAGCAACCCCAACCCTACTCCTTTCTGCATGCAGGGAAGAAGAGGTGATGGCCTGTATTTTGTAACATTTAGTATACACAACACTATTATTTTCCATTTCTGTTTCCAGTGTAGGCATAGAGGTGTGGTTATCCTCTTTCTAGCCCAGGATTGCTCCATTTCTGGGGCCTAATTTGTAAAGTGCTTGGACAGCCAAACCTCCCATTAAAGTTGACTGAGGCTCCTGCTACTCAGCACCGGTGAAAACCAGGCCCTTGTTTAGTCTGAATAATGCTGTGAGATTTACAGCATTATATTTACCTCTACAGCTTCCTTTATTCCAAGGAAGCCCTGCTCTTTGTGAGATTGAAATGGCACATGCGTGACAAGATGCTGGCACTATGCACCAATTTGTCTGAGTGGCAATCACTGCAACTCAATGGGCTCAGTGTACATTTTACCCTTCATTATCCTGTGCACAGTAGTTTAGTACTCGGTGACTGTACTCTACACTAACTAATCTGAACCTGGCAAGCGGCAAACATCATGGTTATCCGGGAACCATCCAAGGAATTAGGATTTTTGTCTCTAAAACTAGGTGATTCTACTTCTGAACAAAGGAAAAATCTTCATTAGCTGTCAGCAGTAATAGGGCTTTTATCTCTGCTTTAGACTTCAGCCAACTCTCTGTGAAGCATCATGCACAAAGAACACTGTACTGGCTTACCAACTGGGTTGTCACTGTGGGAGGAACTGTTACTACAGTCTGAGAGATGTGCAATATAATTATATACAGAACCCTGAGAAAGAAGCAATCTTTTAGTTCTTAGGATATAATCTTGACTCTGCTTCTTCACATGGAAGCTGTGTTTGCTAAAATACAAATGCTGTGGTCCAGTGGGAGAGCATGGACACTTCATTAGAAACAGAGAATCCCAGTACCTTGAAATCCATGGGATTGAATTAGGACCTTGGTCTAGTTGGCATCCTCTTGATTTTGAATGTTTTTATTGTTCAGTAACTCCTCCAGTAAGTAGCATCTCTTTCAGGTTGAGGGAGGCCTTAGTTGGGTTATTCCTTACCCTGAGGTGGAATCTCACACTGATCTGTCATTCACAGTCTCACACAAAAGTAGTGATATACGAGCATTGGCCAAGATTTTGGCAGGTGAGGTGGGAAATGTTTTCCTAGTGTCGTGCACAGTTCAGATTCTTTAAGACAGTTAGGGTCAAATCTACAAAGGTCTATAGGCAGGTCATTTCCATGGGTAGGGTCAAATCTACAAAGGTCTATAGGCAGGGCATTTTCATGGAAGTTAGAGACTTAAGTATGCTTGTGAATGTGGTCCTTGGTAATTATAATAGCAGCACAATGTGATAATCCCTGGTCTCCTGCACTTCTAACCTTGGACGCAGAAAAGACCTTTGACCAAGTGAACTTTGAATACATTCTATTTATCCTTAGATTTGGGCCTATTCTTAGATTATGAGATAAAACCATTCAGATTCAGATTTGAAACTTAACTCAGATTCAGATTCAGAGGTACCAGGAACACTCATGCTCTTTCATATTTGTTTTGGTCCTAGAGGCTCTGGTGATACCTGTACACTCACTCAAATATTAAGTTTATCAAGATTTGCCCATTAGAGTACTGTTTGATGCTGTACACCAGTGGTGCTCAACCTCTGGCCCACAGGCAGAATCCAGCCTTCAGGGCCAAGTCATCCATCCCGTGGAGCTTTCCCATGAGTCTGGAAATTTACCAATGGGGAAGCAGTAGCATTATTAATTGCCATGCCTTCTAGAGCCATAGCAAGTAACACTAACACTGCTCCTCTGTCACCAAATTCCTACACCTATGGGGAGGCTTGTGTTCTGGATGATGTGACGCCATGGGCTAGATCACTTCAGTGTACAGGATTGTTCTGTGGCTGGATCTGGTGCATAGGGTTGGGCCACGGCTGGATTCAATGTGCTAGATCCCTGTGGATTGACTCCGTGCACTAATCCCATGCTACATCAGGCCTGAGAACAGACCCTGCCTGCAGGATCCAGCCTCATGCCACTCATCTGGCCCACATATCCAGAAGTCTGAGCACCTGCTGTATGCCAATTATGTCCTACTCCCCAAATCTCAAATCCCATCTTCTAGTACTAACCCAAGATCTTGATTCATTTGCAGGCTTTATTCCAGTGGAACTTGCATGAAGACTCAGAGTCAATTAAATATCCAGGGATGAAAATGCAGAAAATCTCCAAAAAAAAAATTTGATAAAATGAATTTAGAATCTGTGCTCCTATAGACACCAAAAGATACCAATCAGTGACGAGTACTTTCTTTGAACCTTGGTGGGAAAATTAGCACCGGTAAGATGAACATTTTTGAGTTGCCTACCTATCATCAGTAGTGAACACCACAAATACTACATAAGATGAAAGCTCTTTCTTTCTTCAGGTACATGTGGGTACTGTGGGTAGGTGCACTCCTGCAAATACTGCAGGAATAATGTCTGGTTTCTCATCTGCAGAAAGAAATTGACACAAATTAAAATAATAGGATTATAGATTATAAATAGGGCTGGAAGGGGCCTAAGCATGTCATCTAGTCCAATCTCCTGCTCAAGGCTCCTGCCTGACTAAAGTGTCCTAGTCAAATGTTTGTCTAACCTGTTCTTAAAAACTTCCATGGATGGAGATTCCATCACCTCTACGTGAAGCCTGTTCTGATGCTTAACCACCTTCCTAGTAAGAAAGTGCTCCTAATATCCAACCTAAATTTCTTCTGTTGTACTTTGAGATCATTGCTCCTAGTCCTGTCTCCTGTGGCCACAGGGAAGAGTTTACTTCCATTCTCTTATAACTTCCCTTCACGTATTGGAAGACCATTATCAAATCCTCCATTGATCTTTTCTCCAGACTAAATAATTCTAGTTCTTTCAGCCTATCCTCTTAAGTCTCTTGACATCTTTATTGAAGTGCAGGGCCCAAAAGTGGACACAGTATTTCAGATGGTCACAGCAATACCAAATAGAATGAAAGGATCATTTTCTTTGTTTTACAGGTTAAATCCAGTCAATATGCTGTTAGTTTTTGGTTTGGGGTTTGTTTGTTTTTTTGTTTTTTGGGGGGGGGTTGGAACAAGAGCACATTTTTTACTCATATTCAACTTATGGTTGGATGTAACCCCCAGGTCCTTTTCTGCAGTACTGTAGCCCAGTCATTCTCCAGCTTGCATTTGTGCATACGACTGTTCCATTCTATGGGCTTTGCATTTTTCTTTGTTGAATTTAATTAACTGATTTTTGACTATTTTCCTGTTTATCATAGTCATTCTAAATCCTAGCCTTACTTTCAGTCTACAATTCCACCCAACTTGGTATTATCAACCAATTTGCTAAGTGTGCTACTTAGTTCCATCCTCCAAATCATTAATGAAGTTATTATGACCCCTGGGGAAGCTCATGCAATGTCTCATCCCAACTGGAACTAATATACATTGAAGATACTTGACTATGAATTTGAACTTCTCATCAGCAAACCATTCATGATTTCTGATAGTGGGCATGATCAGGAAGCACATGATTTTACAGGAAGGAAATGGAAGCCAATTCACAGACTACAGCAATGGTATTCTAACATCTGACTTAGTAGCTCCCACTTTCTTTGGCTGCTACTGAACTCAGCTACTTGAGTATAGATTGATAGATCCATATATGTTAGGGGCTGGAAGAGACCTCACAAGATCATCAGGTCCAGCCCTGCTGCGGTTGGGCAGGAAAGACTGCTGGGGTCAGATGACCCCAGCAAGGTGAGCGTCCAGATGTTTTTTGAAGATTTCCAGAATAGGTGCTTGCACCACCTCTAGAGGGAGTCTGTTCCAGACCCTGGACACTTGGACCGTAAATAAGTTTTTCCTTATGTCCAGCCTAAAGCGATCCTCTAGCAATTTATGACTGTTATTTCTTGTCCTCCCCTGGCGGGCCTTGGTGAAGAGATGTTCCCACAGGCCCTGATGTGCAGGCCTTATATATTTATAGGCTGTCACCAAGTTTCTTCTAAGTCTTCTCTTCTCCAGGCTGAACAGTCCCATGTTTCTCAGCCTCTCTTCGTATGGCCTGTTCTCCAGACCTCTAATCATATGCATAACCCTCCTTTGGACTTTTTCAAGCTTTTCCACATCCTTCCTGAAGTGCGGTGCCCAGAACTGGATGCAGTACTCCACTTGCAGCCTCACCAAAGCAGAGTAGAGTAGGAGGATGACATCCTTAGTTTTGCTTGAAATGCATCAATAGATGCATGCCAGTGTCTTATTTGCTTTTCTGGCTACGGCATCACATTGGTGGCTCATGTTCATTCTATGGTCTGTCACGACTCCCAGGTCTCGTTCAGTTGTGGTGCTAGTAAGTGTAGCACTGCCAAGCCTGTAAGTGCGTTGTGGATTATTTCTTCCCAGATGGGGCACTTTACATTTCTTGTTGTTAAACATCATTGAGTTTTGGTCCACCCACCTGAAGAAAAGAAAGCTGGAGTGCATTTTTAGGAATGGTATCTAAGGGAACACCCATATCTGATTCAGATCTTTTTTTCCCTCTTTTCTGATCCTGATTCTTTCCCATTTTGCATATCCCTTGCTTTTACACTCCCCTTCCCTGCTTTTTCTTTATTTACCCCGTGTAAAATACTGATTAATATGTTGTAGTTTAATATTAACATTATTAAAATGTTTTCTGCTGAATGTTAAGCTGAACCTTACATATGCTAATTTTGCATGTACAATTTGTTTCTGTTATTTGATACTGAAAAGTGAAAAATAAGCTTTTTTGGTTTTGTTTTTTGCTTTTTTTTTTTGTTTTTTTTTTACAAAAACCCAACAGAATGCAGCTGTACTTACTGAGTGAGTGGCCTAGAACTGCAACCAAAGTTTGTATTTTCCAAGTATCAGATCCAGCAAATGAACCAAAGTAAAGCTGCCTGCTGGCTAGGCAGTTCTGTTCTGTTCTTCCATACATCAAATCCTACTCTGCTTTTTTATGGAAAATAAAAGGAAATAAGTAGGTCAGGACTACAGCCCTAAATTTCTCGGAAGTCTGTAATCATAAGTAATAAAATCAAATTAAAAAATGGTAATTGAAGCATTGTTGAGGTTGATGAACCAGAATTGACTTATCCCTATTTTCCTTTTGTGTTTCCACTGTTTTCCCCTAGAACAATGATGAAGTGCTCTTACTCCCAATTATACAAAAATGGCAGCATCTGAGAACTCATGAGTAACCCTGCAACAATAAACTGACAGCCATACACAATGAAGGAAAACAGCAACCGGTTCTAAGCTTCCAGTAGGATGTAACAAAAAACTTCAAGTAAAAATATTTTTTAAAACCTTGTAAGTATTTTGAAAAATGACTTCTTAATTAGCCAGTGTAATTCATAGCACTGCTGCATCTATGGTTTCTTGGGGGCATCAGGGAAAAATAGATTTACATGTAATTTGATATACTAGACCCTTCCTTGAACTTTCTAGCAACATAATTTTAATAAGATAAATAGAGTATAAGAACAAAGGTATACTTACAAGACAAACGCATCAATTTACAATTATTAGAAAACTTTTCAAGTTTGTTTTAAAAAATTCATCATTAGGGAAGGGAATGAAAAACATTGGATATTCAAATCTTTCTACATTCATGGAAAATAACTGAATTGTTGGCAGTTTTAAAACTCTTTACACACAGATTTGGGGCCAATTCATCATTCCTTCCAGTTTTTTTGTTTTGCTCCAGTGCTCTAAAAGGGCATTACAGATTCCTGGGAAGCTCAAGGCTTAAACCATCCTTGTATCCTCCTCCAACCCTCAACTTTTGTTCCTGTCCAGTGACCAGTTTTCAGGGAACAAAGTATTATATCTTACAACTATATCTTTTATTATATCTTACATCTACAACTTGCTATAGTAGCCTGTGGTCTAGTGGATAGAATATAGGACTGGAAGTCAGAATCTTTGGCTTTTATTATTAGTTCAGCCACTCTTTTGCTGGGTGACATTGGTTTTCTCCCCCCAGCATTAATTTTATCCATGGAGATTACAAGTTTCTGGAACAGGGTTGTGGCAGACTCTATTTGTAAAGGGCCCTTATCATGTTTGGCCTTCTACATGATATCATAACTTGCATAACAAATAATCACCGCCACCATCACATGCAGGGCATTGTTTGAATTGTGCCATCACTCACCTTGCATTAGTGGCATTGTTTCATGTGGTTGGAGTTTTTATTACTATTTTGATTTGCTGAACGTGAAGATAGACCTTCTCTGGTAGCCCAACATCTTCTGTATCTTTAGAATATCAGATTGAAGTAGAAATAAGTTTCTCTTCATTGTGATTGCCAATCTGTTGAAGACGAGGATAGCAATGTCTCACCAAATCTACAGATAGTCTAAAACATGTCAGTATCTTTAAGAAGAGGGATTTGTTCCTTCTTTTCAATGGAGCCCCAACACTGGAGCCAAATGACAAAGGTTTGCTTAAACTATAGTCAGAAATTTCACTGATCATTGTAAAAAAAGCATCCTACTTTGGTGTTAGAAGTGGAAGGGTGGCATTTGAGGTAGCAGGAACACCTGGGATTATGCACTCCAAACTTGTTTTCACAGTTCTTAGATGTGACCTTAGTCTTCTAGTTCTCACATACTTTCATAGTGATGAAGTAAGCTTACCCTACAAAATTTCATGCCTCTCTAAACCAGTTAGTCTATAAGACTAGGGATAGAAATTACACATTAATGTGCATAGTTGATCAGAAACTGGTTCAAATCTGTAACACAACAGAAGTTCAATGTACAGTAACTGCTTTCAAAATGACCCACACCAGTTTAAGATAAGCCTGGATGAGTGTAGTATCAGATTTAACTGATTTAGGTTAAATCAATTTATTGAACTTCTGTCCCAGATCCCCTCCAGTTTCAAGTTAACTCACAGTTCCCCAGCATCCCAGGATGCTTTGCATCTCCCCCACAAACACTCTCTCATAGGATGGGTGGGCTAGCCTTAGCTCAAGGTGTCTGCTCCAATGGAGCAGGGAGACATGCTCTAGCATCCCTTGCCTGCTGGCCTCGGCCACTTCAGGCATGTGGCTGCATTTCTGGAATAAAAAATGAATGTTTGTTCACTTGCTTATCAATTCAATATATGTAGCTCAGATTAACCTGTGAAGATTTAATCGATTGAGTCTTGGGCTTTTTGATTGTCTGTACTTAGCCTAAGAAAACCTGCTCTGCCTTCTGCCTATCTTCAGGCTAACATGGCTAAGTTCCTCAGTTTTTGAGCAGACAGCCAGTGATGGATTCAGCCTTTGAACTCAGGCAAATAGTAAGCAGAACAGACATTTCCTTACCTGATAACTGGTTTTCTGTGGTTCTGAAATCCAGTATATATAATGGGCAGTTCCTTTCCTCTGTTGACAGTCAGGCACCAAAACATGTAAGAAATGTGACACCAAGTGACTTTGTTTTCAAGTACCCCATGTCCATTCTCCTTGTGGTGACTTCAGAAACTACAAATAAATCTGATTAGTTCCTAAACAGGTCCCTTTGCCCTCACATTGAGGAATAAGGTAGGTGTTTACAAGTGGCCATCCAAAGAAAACCAATTGGCAGGTAAGGAAAAAATAAAGGAAAAAGAGTGCTTGAATAATGCATTCCCAGTGTGGATGATAAGTCTTATAAGCCTACAGCCCTTTGAGAATAGGAATCAATATGAGAGGGATTTTACCACCTGGACTAAATTAGGATGTGGCCTTAGGAAATCTAGTGAGTTGGGATAGATCCTCATCAGTTCCTCACTAATAACAGTCACAAGGGCATCAAGAATCAAAGGTTGGGCTTGCAGGCCCAACTGTGGGGAAAATCTAGCATATCTGGGAAGAACGCTTTTTTAGGCTGGGCCTAGTGGGACCTATACCAGGCAGAACCTATAGCATATGTTCTGTAGTAAACCATATATTTAATGAAACAAGACCATGAAGATCACACCCCTGATTCTTAAAGGATGCTGCTCTTATGAATCAGGGCTTGAATATGAACACTGGGGGAGAGGAGTGAAGAATGGGTCCTTGCTGGAATGGATCTGCACTGTCTAGAAGGAAGACAGGGCATCTTCCACAGCAGCTGAGCAAACCAGACTCTCCTCCATCACTCTGCAGTAATTTGGATTATTTAACACCCATTGTTCTGCGCTTTCATTAGAACCCTTCAGAGCTTTGGGAAGAAGGAAAACATAAGGGCAGACAGGCCATTCTGTTCGTATGATTTTAGTTTGGGTTGTCTAGACAGGATAGGGTCAGGATTCAAAAAGGTTCAGGGAAAAAAGGAATCAAGGTTCTGAATGATTCCTGTGCAGAATGACCCATCTCCCCCATGGGGAGAGAGCTACTCAGCCAGTTAATCTGGAGGTTCTAGTTCATTAGGATGTGAAAGGCTTTCAGGGCAGAGATGTCTGAGAATTACGCAGGGCACAGCAAACCAAATCGTGGCAAGATACTTGGGTACCCAGTTTTCACATGCAGAGTAGATTGAGAGTTATAATTTTGTTAGAACTTCTGGTTAGACCATAAATTCTAATATAATCCTATAATATACTATATAATCTTATAATATGATCCTCCTGGAAATGGGGAAGGCTAAACTGTAGCTGAGACTACAGTCATTCCATACTGCACTGTGAAATAATGAGTGAGCTTTTCTTCTTCTAAGTCACTGCTAGCGAGACTTAGTTCTGAGAGCAGTGGTGACACGTAGGGGGTGCATGCAGGTGCATGTGCACCCCCTGAGTGTGGCAGTACACCCCCTATGAAAAGGCCTGTGGGTGGTTGCCGCTCGCCACCCCCCTCCTCGCCACTGACACTGCCAGTGGTGCCTGCGGGTGGTCAGTGATCGCTGCTGGCCACCGCTGACGTTGATGGTGGTGTTTGTCAGTGGTCATCAACCCCTGGTTGGCACTTGCCAGGCCCCCCCGCTGCTGACGTCTGCAGGAACTCCCCACTTACTGCCGCCACGCTCCCACCGCTGTCAGCACCGCTGTGCCCCCCACCCAGCCACCAGGGGCACACAGCATTCATGTCTGAGAGAAATGTGCATCCTGCTGGAACACAACCTGGATGAGGCATTTTTCGAGGTAAGGAATCATAAAGGTCCTTCCTGAGGGCCAGCCATATCACTAAGTGAATATTTGGGGTCATGTGGGAGACAAGCTGCATCCCAGGTCGGGGACAAGTCTGGAGGCTTCTGAGAAGGGTGGTGAAAGGGCTTTCTTGGGGAGTTTCTACAGTGAAGGAGAACAGCTTAAGCCCTTTACTCTTATACGGAGGCCTTTAAAGCTCAATTGAGCTGCGTGATGGTCTCAGGATACTCTTCTTCCCCTCGAAAAACAAGTGAATGGGGGCAGGTACTGAAGTCAATGTCTTGCCTCCTCATCCTCATTTGCCTTTGGCCTCCTATCCAGATCTAGGAGGTATTTATCAAAGGAGATTCAAAGCACAGTGAGGCCACCACTCACATGTGTTTCATTGTTGTGGGTAAACAGCTAGTTTGCTAGACTTTGGAGTTAAAGTAGACAATTCAGGTGCACCAGTCCTGCAAAAGGGGACTAAAGAAACCTTATAGGCTCAGGATCATTATGCCCTTCTTGTTTTAACTGTGCTCACTTCCATGGCTTTTGTAACCAAGGACTAGAGATGATACCTTAGCTAGAAGCATCTGCTACCAGCCTAATTTAGGGGCAGAAAGAGACAAAAGAGCCTGAAGACACTGCCTAAAAATGGAAGGGGCTTGGCATCAAGCCTCTAGCTTTTCACTGATCCTTCAATGCCTGACTGACACTAGAGGGAAAGACTAGCACATGATCTCTATTAGGGAGTGAGCTACAGAACTCTCTTGTAGACAGTAGTGAGAATATGGTTATTCACACTACGGGAAAATACATCTATTAAATGATGGGCAGCAACTAACAAGAATTGGTTACAATGTTCACATACTGATATACAAGTACCATTAAGATACATTCAATGCATTTTAAGAATACATTTTACCAGTTAATGTTGTTGCCTAAAGCCAAGTTTAAATTGTAAATGTTAGTGTCATGATTTATGCACCACCTGTTTCTACCCTTATTGAAGAAATTCTTCATTAAAACAAAGCTATGGCACCCTCCTGGATTTGCTTAATAATTTTGAGAAATGACTGCAGTACCTGTATGAACTACAGTGGAAGTCCATTTTTCCTGTTTAAAGAAAACTGTTCATAACTCATTAAGCAGTTTAAACGTTAGAACGTTTCACAATCATGTATTTAAACACAGAAATCTGTTTATTTACCCAAACAAAACAGAGGAAATGATTCCAGCCCTCAGTTTTTGAATTTTCATTTAAATTTGTGAACAATAGTCCACAGCGTAGAGATGTTTGTGTATCTATGTACCTGCAAAATACTCATATTTCATAGGCTTTTTCACATTAATATTCACCAACAGTATCACAAAAGTTCTTTTTCTTTTACATAACTGTAAGCAACAGTAATTCTAGAAACACTAGAGAAAAAAAAGCATAGCAATGTCCACAGTTACAAGAAAAAGTGCACATTACTCAGTCACAATCACAGTCATTACTTGGAAAACTATATGTAACAAGTAGATATAAAATATCACCGATGCCTTAAACTCATTGTCAAAAACTGAATTACATGAAATAAGGCAAATTTAGGAATGCACAAGGAACTTGTTATTCAACAAAAGCTAAACAACAGAACAGACAGTACAGTAAGCAAGAACTAAAGTACTTTTCTCTATATACTTAAAAATAAGCTTGCCTTAGTGCACAAAGAAAACACCATTAATGTGTAATCAACATTATAAAACAAGAAATAGAGGGGGGATGGGGGAGTGGAGAAGGGGGAAAGAGTTTAATTAAAGTTGCAGCTGCATCCATTTACAGTTTTTACCGTAGTTAGGCGTGGGAATTATACAAATCATAACAGAATTGTTAATGGCCTTTTTCTGTATGTATTTTCTTTAAATAAGGAAAAAAATAAATACACACAGGAGTGCAAATTTTCAGATTGTCACTTGCAACCTCTTCACATTCAATCATCTGCATCCAATCACTACTAGAGGGACTTATACAAGACAGCAGCAGCAATTGTGGAGTTAAATGAGCTAGCTGTAAGAAATCATTTTTTTTTCAGTGATATGTCTTTAAAAAAAACCCTTAACCCTTTATTAATTTCCTAATAAAGCTGCAATATATTACAGGATGGAGTTGAGAATGGTATGAATGCATGAAATGCATGCTTCTTTTGGAAGGCATTCCAAAGATGAGAATTTACAGTACACAGGGGAAGGGTTATCCAGCATTGAGTTACTTCTTGTAGAAAGAATATGAAGGTGGAGACAAGGGCACAGTCAGGGGTTCCAGAGAGGAAAAGGGGGACTTACAATAGCTCCTCAAAACATTTGTAGGACCAGTGAAAAAGTTTACCAAAGTAAAAATGAAAAATTCTGAATGAAAACAAAAGTTTTTGTTTTGTTTTTTATAAAAATTACATTTTTTTTAAAATACAAGATCCTTTTAATTGCGATTCTGTCCTATAGTAACAGGACATTTGGCAATGTTTTGCCATATACTGCAGCTTTAAGTCCAATGAGTCAGTAGCACATTCCACTAATATTGCACGTGGATCTTGAACCAATATTTGCCATCACAGCATCTTCTGTTTCCTCCACTTGTTAGAATGAGTTAACAATCTATAGCCACTTTTTCAATATTTATGCTGACACACTAAAACAAAAAGCAGTATGCTGGACACATTAAAGTACCTCATAAATATCAGAGGTCGAAGTTCACTTGAAGAACCTTAACACATCACTTTATGGATCAAGAACAGTGTGGCATTATGGTAATTAACTCTCCTAAAAGACTGTGCAGTAAGTGAAGTGTCTGCTCTGGGAAATCAAAATGTCATTAGTGGAAACTCCAAGCTAAGACCAGACCAGTGTGAATGTCACATGACTCAGTTCTGCTGCAAAATAAGGTTTTCCAGTTCATCTGCAGAACGCAATAAAAATGCTGCTGATTCTCGATACCCTGCCACAAGTTGCCGCACTGCATTTATTTCAGTTGGACTCAGCTGGGGTCTCGAGCTTGTACTACTGGAGGATCCAGAGCTGGTTGCCAACTGCCTCTTCATACTGAGATCTGTTGGACCTGGTAATACAAAATGAAATAAAGTGGAAGCATAAGGTTCTGCTGCCAGATAATTTTTACTAAGAAATATTTGTAAATGGAGTTCAAGAGCTTCAGCTATAGCTCACAGCTGAAGATTAGTAAATGGTGAGAAGCACTGTAGATCGGCACCTATTTTTCACTTTTTGATTTCCCAGGTAGGAAATGAAACCATTTTTATATGAAACAAGCTTCATTCTCTCTTTCTGCTCTGCTTGTGTAATCCAGGGAGGTTTGCAGACTAGCGCTATTGGAAAGTCTGCTTCATGTGCTCCTCCGGCAGCGTAAATCACCAAGAACCACCTCTCCCGTAGGAGACTTGGAGCTACATATAGAGTTGTGAAGAAGAACCAATCACCCGCAGCCTGTACCATTAAGACAACTTTTACTTCCAGCTTTGGAATCGACAGCATGAACATATAAAGCATACAGAGGGCCTATCCCTCCTATTTAAGGAAGTTTATAGTGGTGTAACTACATGGACTTTAATAGAGCTTCTCTTGAATGCATAGGGTAGATATTAAGAGAATTAGGCCTGTGAATCTACCTCACTGTCACTATGTTACTGTAGCAAGCTCATTTTTCAGAGCTTGGGTTGAGTACCAGGCTTGAGATCCTGCTGTTTTGATTGGTGGAGCCCATCCACCAATCAGGAGGCAGCAGGAGAAATAAAGCCACACCCCTTTGCTGGAGGGGGTGGAGAACAGCTCCCCCCAGACCTGATTGAAGACTGTAAACTGTCAGGTCCAGAAGACTTCAGGGGTGGAGCCCTGGAGCGTATAAAAGGAGCTGCATGCCCAGCACGAGGGGCAGATGCAGCGAGGGACTTGAGAAGAGCAGAGCCAAGAAAAGCTGGGGAGCTCTCCCCCAGTGGGCAATAGGCCCACAGCTCCTGAAGCTGCCACTGGAGGAGCAGCCTTGGGAGCAGTGCGAGACCGCTCGGGCTATTGACGGCACACAGGGATGGTTTGCGGAGTCCCAGCCCTAGGAGCGGTGTGAGACTGCTCGAGCCCCTCATGGTGTGCGGTTCGGTGCACGGAGCTAAGGCTTTGAGAGCTGCAAGTGGTGGCTTGAGCCTACAACCCCAGCAGGGCCAGTGGGCCACACAGTGCATGGGGCAGCACACAGGGCAAAGACCTTGGGGCTGCAGTGAGGCGGCTCAGGCCTCATTTCCCAGCAAGCGGCCAGGTCCCAAAGTGCAGTGGGGCGCCGGCCCCTTGGGAGCCAGGGAGCAGTGGAGGCTGCTTGGGCTAGCCACCTGGTGTGAGGACAGCCAGCCGGAGCCTGAAGGGCCCGGCCTGTGCTAAGAGATTCTGCAGTGCCGAGCCAGGGCACAGGGAAATGGTAGTGCTGCAGCGTGAGGCCCAGCACCCAGGAGCCAGCAGCAGTGGTGCAGTAGCTGAGAGGAGCTGAGCCCTTGGTGTCCATAGCAGGGCACAGGGTGGGGAGGAGCCCAGCGGTGCAGGAGAGGCCTGGAGAGGTGCTTCAGCATAGGAGACGCCATTGAGCTGCGCCCTGACCACTGTCACCTGAGGGAGCACAAGTCATTGGGCCCTTGGGTCCCACAGGGATAGATATTTGGGTCAGGCAAACCCAGAGAAGGGGCTGGGTGAGCAGCCCCCCCACCTAGTCAAGACCCTAAGGGGAGAGGTCCCTGGTGCTTCCTGGACGCCCCCAAGGGACCCCATTGGAAGGAGGACTATCTCTTGCCATGGGTCAGGGACTATATTAAGGAATAGGTTTTATTAAGATTGTTCATGTTTGCACCTTATATTTTGTAATTGAAATGTTGTATTGTGATGTTGTAAATAGTGTTATTTAGGGTTTGACCTTGGTTATTGGTTAATGTTCACTGTGTAAATATATGTTTATAATATTTAGTTTTATATTTATGTATATTATAACTCAATAAATTGTATATAGTTAAGAACTTTGGGCTTGGGCTAAATCTATAGACGAAAGAGGGATCTGCTTGAAATTCTGACATCTCTCTCACAGCACCCCCCTCCTGCCTACTCATCTCATTCAATTGAGAATAGGGCACACCCTTGGGTGTACCTGGGTTACATTACAGTGCAAGGACTACATCATGATGAAGCTCAAAAGGAGAATACTAAGAAAGAAGCACAGTCCACTGAAGAACAGTGCACAAATCAGAGTCAGCTCAACTGAATGGCTGTAAGAAGCCATTAAAGACTTCTATATTTATTGAGCCAGTGCTGAAAAAGTGACTGTTGACATATTGAGGGCACTGTGCTCCAGATAAACCTACTTTAATTTTTATGTTCTTTCCTTGACTCTCATTTATGTCATAGCCAAAAACACACAATATATATGGCAGAACAAATCTTTTTCCAAGAGAAGAATGAAGGACTTTTCTCCTCAGTAATCCAGATTTTAAAATAGCCAAATAGGATATTCAATTTATTTCACTCCAAAGTACAAAACTGCTGTGATGTTCTCCTTAGCTTTTACTTATTCTAATTCAACCCATGCACTAAAGCATCCCTCTGAACAGGAGGCCAGATGCCCACCTGGTGTAAATCAGTCTAGCTTCTTTCCAGTCAATGGAGCCACACATTGATTTACATGAGCTGAGGTTCTGACTCAGGATCTGTAAATGGGCTGATTAACTCCCACAGGGAGTGTTGTTCAACTCTGCTGAACACATTTTTCTATACTTCTTCAGGAAATTGGAAGGAAAAGTCTATGCAGATGCAAGTCATACACTAATTAAAATAAATTGCATTCTGCATATACAAGGAATCATCAAGACTCAATCAGAATTTGCCTTCCTCTGATAAACCAATATGTATGGTAAACGGAATGCTAGCATACAAAAGATGTGAAAGCTCACACCCTGACAGTGTGCTACTCTTCTGGAATCTTTTTGATTAATTAGGACTCATCCAGTATAGACACAGCCCTTGGTCAAAGAAGAAGAGGTGTTGTTTAAAACAGTGGGATGTGCTGCAAGTTTAGAATCTGTCATGCAGCGAGCAGATTTTGGGAGGGCTGATGGTCCAGGTACATCCTGAAAAGTGTTGCATGCAATCTGGAAGGGCCTTAAAGGCACAAACATGACATCCTCCTCTCTGCTCTTTTTCCTTTATTTTAAATGTTGTAAATGAGTAAATCATGTCTTCATTGATGTTTTAATTATCTCTTCTTAAAGGCAAGGTTGAGCCCTTGTCTCATTCACTGTATCAATGGGGTCACTGAGGCACATGGAGTCAGATCCAAATTATTCTTGCAGCTAGTGTCACTTAGACATCACAGTGCCCACAGTTAAGGCACTTGGCTCCAGGAGGGTGACCCAAATTGACAGGTTTAGGCACTCAGAATCCCTCTGCAGGCATGGAAGAGTGAGCTGCCTCCAAAGGGTGACCTGGAGCATATAGGTGCCAGGCAGGGAGGAGAACATCAGGATAGCAAGCAAGAGAGACCCTGCCTATGTTGTCAGCAGTCCCTCAAAGTCGAGGCTGATGTCCGTCAGACTTGATGGGTCCTCAGGTGACTGAGAAGCCTGATTCTGGATACACACATTCTTCTGCAATGGGGGCATGTTGTTGAGCAGGGGAGTGGAATTTGCAGCCCCAGGTTGGTCTCTTTCTCCTGCTGGGTGTGGTTTCCCAGCCAGGAGAGATAGGACAGCCTATTTTTGGGGCACCTTTTCTAGCCCCCTCCCCATCAGGGTGAGCAGAGGGTATCCTAAAAAGGGCTGCTCAGCCACAGATGCAGCTGCTGAAGAGCACCCCTGTCCCAACACAGGTGCCCGATGACCATCGCGCATCTGTCACCTGTGTGCAGATTCTTGGCTGGGGGCCTCCAGGTATCACAGCCCTGCCCCCATTGCCAATCCTCCATCGCCACAGGGCTTTTTTTGACCTAATGGAAGCCTGCCTGTGGCATGTTTAGCGTGGGGACTCTGGTGCGCAGTCAGGTCAATGCAGTCCTGGTGGTTGGTGGCTGGGTTCAGTGGCATGGCAAACCACGATGACTGGGGCCACTTTTCCATTGCAGCTTTCTTCTGACTTCATAGCTGTTGGGACCACAGCCTTCCTCCGCCTGCTCTGCCATTGAGGACTTCTTGGATCAGTCTTTGTCTGGAACCTCCCCCTCAACCTTACTGCCACGGGTGGCCCTACCAGGCGCATGAGCTCAGATAGCATCATTCTCAGGGTCACTGGAACACGCAAGCCTCTCCACAGCAAGGTGATGATCCTCAGAGAGGCCTGGCCCTGTAACCTTTTAAAGAAGGGCATTCCTTGAGAGGAGGGGGAAACTACTTGGCTTCAGCTCCCCGTTCCTAAAAGTGTTTATGCATTTTATGTTAGATGGTTATTGGTTAGGGAAAAAAGAAAGAAAGATCAGGATCTCCTCCTTACCACAGTGAATGATACAGGTTCAAGTCCCTAGGAAAAGGAAGGACTTGAACCTTCTCACATGTGAATGTTCTAACTACTGAGCACAAGTGAAAGAAGCTGCAACCAGCACCACCACCACCAGTTCTTCCTGTGGGTTGTTTTATGTAAGTGTAAACATGCCTGCCAGACTGAGCCCTGCATGCAACAGAGGGAGAAGCCCCATCTGTGAATTCCTATCAGGTTCAGACATGAGAGAGGTGCTTAGCTATTTGGCAGTGTCAAAATGTAAGCAGTTCTGAACACACCCAGCAGCAGACATTTAGGCATGTACGGGGCTGCACTGGCAAAGGCACATCTGCCTAGGGACTTCAGGCTTTTAGGAGATAAATTTTGGACTTAGATGCTTAAAATGGCAGTTCTTTTCTGGGTCCATCCCCATAATGATTTAATATCACTGAAACCTGCAACCAGGAGAGGGACTGCACTGTGCAGAGGACTGTGCAAGCACATGCATGATCCCTACCCTAAAAAGTTTGTACTGAGATAACTCACTGAGGAAGGATAAGAGGAAAGAGATGGCATCAAGTATGCATTTGTAGGTATTGCATTTTGGGGGACTGTAGCTCAGTGAAGTGCCAGCTGGCTCTATCAGCTGTCAACTTAGCCGCTAGTTATGGAACTTGTTTCTTATATCTATTCAGTCAAAAAGCTGAATGGGAGAGTTGTGGCCTAATAAATCAAACCAGGGAGGATGTCTCATGTGAGGAGCAGCATGGAGGGAGACACAGTGCCATTTGTGTGAGACAGTGACAGGAACAAACAAGACTGGCAGCACCGGCAATGAGCTGGAATAGCTCCTGTGATAGGAGCTGGGAATGGATTTCACGAGGGGCAGATTTCCAAACATGTTTTGGTGGTGGAGTTTCTTCTGTTTGGGCTAAAAAACCCTGCCCATTATTGGTACTCCTCCACCCCAATGGTGTGGTTTGATACACAGCAGCCTTCTTGTGTGTTTCTAAATGTTAGGCATGCCTATTTTATGAACGTAACGACTCATATGTTGCTTCATTGGTCACACTTGTTTCTTCATGAAATAAAGAAGAAAGTATCATATTCCCTTCACTGCAGATTTTTTTTCTATCTAGTTAGTTCTGTTCTCTATTGAACACTTACTACAGCACAAATTCTTAAGCAGCTGAAAGTGCTAGTACAGATATTCCATCTTATATTATTTATGAAACCCTCTGGGTATCATTTCTCTGTCCACCAGAGAGACCAATTGACTAACATTTTAACTAACAAATACTCTGAATTTTGCGCGTCAGTTCCATTACATAAACCTCACTTCCTTTGTAAAGTTAAAATGGTTCTAGCTTTAACCAAAATCATTCAAAATATACAAACTGGAGGAGTCCGCTCTTCAAGGCTAGAGACAATAATTTATCAGACGAGACAATCAATTATCAGACACTAAATACAGTGTTGGATAAATGGCTTTGCTGTAAATTGCAAGATTTGAAGTGAACTAGTTATTGCCTCATACACTCCTTGCTAGCTGTGTAAATTATTTAATAGTCCAGAATGTGGGTAAGATGTGTGATATGGCAGTTTATTTCACCAATGGTGCTAAAACACTGATAGCTCATGAATGGCAAAGCCATATGTGAACTATTTCAGCAAAAATCCCTTCAGAATTGTTTACTACCAGTGGTAACAACCAATTTGATAGTTAATAGCCTGCTAGAAGCAAATAATGCTCTAATAAATGTATCAGTGACCCTCAAATTGGTCATTACTATTGTAGACATTAATTTATAACAGCAGTAGATCATTAAAAAAAAGACTGAAGTATGTTTAAGCATCTGTGTTAAGATGTAAAATTATTCCCCCATCTCCCCACCCCCCGACAATTAACCAACATTTTTTGTCAATCAAGATGCAAAAAGCAATGGCACTTAGTTATAACAAAAGACATGTTCCTCATGAATAGGGTGAATGCCCATACCTTGAAATCTATTGTGTGTAGCATTTTTACTGTGTAATTTTTATTGAAATACTTTTCCTCTTTGAGTGCCTCTACAAGTGGTTAACATATATTCAGATTGTTCTGTATTCTACTCCAATGAAATTAAATCAAAAACAAATATTAAAGTCTGTGATTTTGTTTCCAAATCAGCCACATTTTTATTGTATGTAAGATTTATTATTATAATTTTACATCTACTATACTTCTCTTTCCTCTTCCCTCTCCTCACAGGCAGATGCATGTGAAGCTACTGTTCTAAGTCCTGGGACATTTCAGATCAATAATACAAGGGATTAATGAAATGCACATGTTTTAGCTCTCCCCTTCTCTCCACCCATATACTTTTCTTCTTCACTGCTACTACTTTTTTACTCACTGGGAAGCAAAAAACCTCAGCTACTTTAACTGGTAGAAAACAGCTTTGTAGCCTGAGGACAGACATGGTAGAACAGAAAGATGCCTATAGCTATCTGGCATCACATATTTTCAAATGACACTCCCTTGGGGATAGAAGTGTTAACTGAGATCTGCCAGTATCTGTCCCTTCCCCTACAGAAAGTAATGTGGAAGATTCATGCACCCCCTCCTTTGATTACATGTCTGATTCGTGCACCCCCACCTGAAAGCGTCATGACCTCATGTCAGAAAGGCTAAGTACACACATTCAAAAAGCTGGAGTGGGTATGGATTCAATTTTTGCAGGTTAGTCTAATCTGCATAGATTGAACTGAATTGCAAGTGAACAGACATTCACTTTTGATTCCAGAAATGCAGCCACATGCCTGCAGTGGCTCAGGCTAGAAGCCAGGGGTGTTAGAGTGAGCCCTCCCTTCCCTTCAGCAGCAGATGCAAGGCTGGAAGGAAGCTGAGCTGGGGGAGGGGGGCATGGACAGGCCCTGGCATGCTGCTGAGTATGATTGGGGAGAGGTTTAAGCCCCCACCCTGTCCAGCAGAGACCCCATTCGGGGTGTGCTTGGAGGGGAAGGGGGAAGCATCCCTTTCCAGGTTTGTCCCAGAGGTGGGAGGGCATGGCCAGACACTGGCCAGGGCAGTGCCTCAGGTGAAGGGGGGTGGGTGGTAGGGGGAATTAAACTCCCCTGTCTCCATTCTCTCCCACTGGCACAGGGTCCCCAGCCAGGGTCTGCTCAGCTTTCTCCTCCACTGGTGCAGCAGGGGGGCATGGCCAGAGCTGGCCTGGGCAGCAGCCTGAGGTACTGCCTGGGCCAACTCTGGCCATGCCACCCACCGCACAAGGGGGAAAGCCAGGCAGACCCTGGCTGGGGTCCCTGTGCCAGTGGGAGAGAGGGGAGACAGGGGAGTTTAATCACCCTCCCTCCCCCTAAGCCTGCTGGCCCATGCCCAACACCCCCTCAACTCCATCAGGGAAGTCTGGCAGGGGCAGTTCCATCCTCACCAGGCAGACTGGGCTGTGCCAGCTGGGTTTCCCACCCCCACCCCCTTGTCAACCAACCTTCTCTGCTCTGGCTAGGGAGCAGAGGGGCAAGAGCCATCCCTGCTTTGCCTGAGCAGACAGCCCAGCCCAGCTCAGGGCTGCAAGGCATGCTGGGATGCTGATTTCACTTGTACCAGGAAGGGATCTTGCACAGAAATGCCATAAACTGGTTTGACCTAAATCAGTTAAGTCTGACACTACATTTAACCAGGTTTATCTTAAATCAGTTTTGGTCATTTTGAAACTGGTCAATGTGCTTTGAACTTATGTTATGTTACAGGTTTAAATCAGTTTCTGATCACTTAAACTGGTTTATGTGTAACTTCTGTCCCTGGTCAAACAGCTCAGGATTTATTTATTTAGCATATGTGGTTTCAGCATATTGTTTCAGCCATCTTAAGGTGATGTCATCACAGTGTGAAGAACCTGAAGGCCACCAGGTAGCATAGCAAATGGACACAAGTCAACAATGTGGGACATAGTTTGAACTTGCCCACAAGGAAGGGCATTTGTTGTCATTGTGGAGGCCCTACTGGTATAGGTTTGAGGCACAATGACCTTGTCCAATTCGAAAATGGTTGAGAAGTGCCCAATAATGGCATGGCCAGTTAAATCCTGGTTGACTGACTGTAGGGTCAGAGATGATGTGGTGATCAATTGGTGCCTGTGCTGACCATTCTTCGTGCCATCGATTAAGTAAGGAAAAGTCAAAGGATTTTGAAAGGGTGGACCACGTTGGATGTTTTGAGGGGAGCCAAGTTACTGGTGGGTGGAATATGTCCCAGTGCACTGACAGCTCCAGAGAAGTACTTCTATGAATCCCTCCTTCTTTTAGTATAGCTACACCTAACAATGCAAATATAGCTGCAGTGCTTGCAGATAATTCCTAATGGCTACTTCCAGCTCCAGTGAGCATGACTCTCAGCAACCATGGGCATGTAGGTTAATCCATCTGAATGGACTGCTTTGTTGTGTGGACAAAGGTGAAAAAATAAGGTACCTTCCCATATATACCATCAGAGGTATTTCATCCAGATTCCAAATATGGAGATTTAGGTATGTCGGCAAGAATCACCATAACTAAAACCTTATAAACCAACTGGTATCCAAACAGTTTATGAAGGAACGGGCATATCTGACAACTGTTCCTTTTATTGTTTGTGAAGGGAAGGAAAGCTTGGATGATATTACTAAATCATATAGGAAGTGGAGTGTCTTAGTTTTGGTCAAGTCAGTTGACTTCTCTGAGTCTCAGTTTCTCCTTTGCAAAAGGAGGCCAGTAATACTTGCCCCAAGCTCTTGATCCATTGTTGCAACCCAGCACATTTTCTCTCTCCCTCATCAGCATGAGAATCAAGCCCCTTACTCCTTCCCCTCTAACCCAGGCTGCATGCCCATGGGGTATCAATGTGAGCATAGTAAGAGAGGTTTCCTTGCTCACAGTTTCTGTACCTGGCAGGGTGGCAGGCCTAACCATCCAGAAGAAACTGCAGTGAATGTCCTGGTCAGCTCCTACAGCCCTGGGTAAAACATGACCCAGTAGTATGACCAAGGCGGAAGGGGCAACTGGGACAGCCCTGGGAGCTACCTTTGGGGGCGTGTGTGGGGGATGTAGGGGAGGGGGCAAAAAATCAGACCCTACCTGCTGCAATTGGTAGGGTAGCAGCCAGCACTGCCCCATGCATCATGGCTGCCCAGCTATACCTCTGATTTGCCCAGTCACATTGGAGGAATGACACATGTGGGAGTTGTTAGGAGTCAGAGTGTGCCCAGTGCAGACAGAATTTGTAGAGAGTTTAGCTGCCAAATCCAAGGAGATGTATAGGCTGATCAAATGTTAAAGTATTTTCATGCAGACAGCAAAAGGCACACCCCTGATACCAGGGCAACACCTGCCACCCCTCTCAGATGCACCGTATTTCAAACTAGCGTGTAATATCGTGGAGGAGCTGGAACTTCTCAATGAAACATGGGAAAAAACAAATATTCTTCCTCTACCCTTTTCCTTAGAATGGATTAACCTTTTTATGAAACATCTTGAGAAAAATTTATCCCGAGGCAGATGCCTGGAGGAAAATTTCAGGTCAAACAGTTAAAGCTCAGTAAGGTTATAAGCCAGTGAAATTATGGCTGTATAATGGAGAGAGTGGGTAAGGAAAAAGACACGCTCGTTTTTTCTCACCCACTTGAAGTTACTATAACTGCTGTATAATAAAACTGTCAACATTTGATTTCTCTTGCTAGCTCTATTAACAGCTCCAAGCTTTTCATTGTGTAACCACAATCTCCATTCCACTATAGCAAGGCAAACAGGAGAATTTAGGAATCACTTAGCAGCACTCTTTGCCTTCCCCTACCCAATCACACTATCTCCCACAGAAACGAACACAACAAATACAATTGTGTCTATGGTCTATAACTCCTACAAAAAAAATCCTTCTGTTCAAAATAAGCGAGGAACCTCAGGGATGAAAACACTTTGTTAAAGCAGAGTTAGAGTTGCTACTTGTTCACGCCCAGGATGTCAACCTCAGCAAAACTCAAGTTTCTGAAAACCAGGATGCAGCCAGTTAAGGTAGAGGATAAGCACTTTGCCTTTTTTGCATGATGCTCCAATATGACCATAATATATATATTTTCACACTGTCTTTGAACAGGAATGAGTAAGAGCTGCTTACACCCCTGATTGCAGTCAAATATTAACTCACTTATTAAAAAGAACACCACATCTGCTAAATTTTCAAACCTCATCACTTGTATGCACATGATGACACCAAATACAACACTTTCATTTAGTCATCATTAAACCCATTGGCCACACCCATGTCCCATCTAACCGCTAACAGATTCCAGGGCAAACCTCCCTACTCTGTGTCCTGCTACTAATACAATCAATCCAAAGCAGCTCTGAAAAGACTCATCATCACCCAAAAGATTCATGTAACTTTTTCCTTTGATTGCATGTTTGTGGTCATGCTGAGGGGGTCATGTTCATCCCCCCCACCAGAAAGTATCAAGGCCTCATATCACAAATAGCTCTGGAGACATAGGAGACTGGTAGGGGGTAGGGGGTGCACATGCCCCACCTAATGGGGCCGGTGCCCTCAAGACGGCTGACACTGATACTGTCAGTAGGGCTGCTGCCCTGCCTGACAGGGGGCAGCTTCTGTGGGTGTCCTCCCGAGATTCAGGAGGCACTAGTCACTCATGTCTGAAGAAGTAGTACTATGAATCCCTCCATCTTTCAGTACAGTGATGTTTAACACAGCAAATGCAGCTGATGTGCTTACACGCAATTCCTAGGCTGACTCGCAGTAGCATAGGTATGCATGTCAATTCTTCACACCCTTGTTTTTCAAATATTGGGAACTCAGAAGGCAGAGGCAATCAGATGGGGAGAAACACCTCCGCAACAGTCTCAACAAAGGACTTGGCATGGACTTAATTAGTCTTGTCCCACAGTCATTGGACTGGCTATTAGGCTTGCAAAGTAGACTTAAAAGGAAGAGGAAGCTCAGCATTTGAGGACAAGAGAACCAACAGGCTGCAGTGGGGGTCTCCACTAGAGCCAAGAAGTGTCTAGGGACTACAGTCTGGCCAAGTCTTTGGTATGAAGGAACCATATGGGCCAGGACTGCTGTTCTGGCGGCAAGCTAGGAACAGGTAACTGGTCCTGGGGACAGTCAGTCATGGCAGGTGGATGAAAGCTGATTGCAGGTGGGCTGAAGATTTGTCTGTCCATTGGAACTTGGCTGAAGGACTCTGTTATCTCACAAGCTGGCTGGCTGCTCTGTGGCAAATGGGCTACAGGTCATATCCATGGAGGATATGAGCTCAGCATCAGCTGGAGAAATTGAGACAGAGTAGCTGCACTGCCAATCCATCCAACAAAGAGGTATGCAGTGGTGGGCAGGCTGCCACAAGTAGACACTTCTGATGTTTTGAAACCTCAGTTTTTTGAAGGAGGGATACAGGGCAGCAACTGAGATTTCTGCATACGTAAAGTACCAAATGGAGTGCAGGGGCCCTCCAGCTGACGAGGCAGCAGGAGAAGACCTAAATCTGCTCCAGCAAGGACTGCAAAAGCAGCAGGAAGATCAGTGCTGGTAAGAAGAGTGACCTCTGTACTCTGTCAAGAAAAAGGAGCCAGGGGTCAATTGGGAACCTCTGGGAAAGGAAGGCTCTGAAAAGGCAGTTCCAAGCTTGGCAAAGCTAAGGCCAAATGGCAGTCTTCAAATTCTGTACTTTTGAGCAACGGGTTGTGCGTCTTTGTGGGTGGCGTCATTTTCATCAACCCAAGTAGTTCTGCTTCTGTCAGGAGGGGCAAATTCAGTAGGCAGAGCCTTAAAAAAAGAAACAAGCTGGAGTCCCCAGATGACTTGTAGCTCCAGCCAGGATTCTTCCTTCGCTACACAGGACCAGCCTAACTGTTGGCCTGTTGTCCTTTTAAGATGACTGCCCAGGTTTCAACAGACAGCCAAAGTGCAGTAAGCTGTGGCTAAGTAAGCCCTCTGTGATTGGGATGCAACTTGCACTACCCATTGCAGGCTGATTCTCAGCTGCATTTTGGCTCCTTTACACTTTAAAGCCCCTTTACATGACCAGATTTGGTCTCCTGGAATTTTTCTATTCAGTTGCATAGTAAGGAAATCTCTCTGCCCCAAAAGGGTTCAACCTTCTAAAAGGTCAGATCCCCTTCAGCAGTTTACAAGAGCCAATGGCAATCTGCTTGAAAGGTTCCTGCCTCTCCACCACTCTCTGTAGCCCCTTGACAACCTGACTCACACTGAGGGTGCTGACAGAAGTGACAATGTTTGCCCAATCTGGCCCCTGAAAGTGCTCTACAGCTGTGATCTAACTCAAGTGGCTGCAGAGCACTTTACAAGGGCCCAATCCCCTGACAATCTGAACCCTCATTACATGAGGGTCCAGATGAAGGTACTTCCAAGTGAAGCGCCTTCACTAACTTGTGTCTGCATGTGCTGGGAGCACGGCTGCTCAGCCCAGCTCTGGGTGCTGTTTTCAGAATGGGAGCAGGGGAACGGAGCAGCGAAGGGGTAGGGGGTTGCTCAGCTGGAGCTGGAGGGTGGGGCAGGTGGATTGGAGCCCCCCACTCCCAAGGTGGGGACTCTAATCCACCCACCCCACCCTCCAGTACCTTCCTCCCCTGCCTTCTCCCCCTCCCATCCTGAGACAGCACTGGGGGCTAGAAGAGGGGCTGGGGCTGGGGGAAGAGGCTGCAGAAACATAACCTCTCTCTGGATTGGCTCCAAATTGGAGCTTGATCCTCCACCCTCCCAACCCAGCAGCTGATGTCTGTTGGGTCAGGAGGATCGATCTAACTCATGGGACCTGCATTTCTGTCTGTGCTCAGGGGCTGTCAGGGGCTGTGCCAGCCCAGCAACTGCATAGCAAGAGAGAGAAGTGAAGCATGTTATTGTGGACTTTGCAAAAAAAAAAAGGGAAAAAAGAGAAAAAAAATGGCCATTGTTTGCTGAGAAGGAGAGAAAAATCTGGCATGCTCTGTTCAATTCCTTTTCTGCTCTGCCCCACACTCCCTCTCTGAAAAATAAGGTGCCCCTTTTGACAGCTGCTGGAGCATCATTCTCCCCATCCTTGAGGCTCATGCTGAGCAGTTTCATGATGGCTCATCCCATTCACTTGTATAAGCAGCTAATTACCATTCTATAATTAGCCACAGATGGAAGCACCGGCTTAGGAGGCAAATGCTGCAACAGCAAGGTATAAAGGGGACAGGCAGCGGGACAGGGAGTAGCTGAGCTGGGGGATGCTAAGATTGAAAGATGGGTTCAGACTAGGGAAGAATTTCATCAGGGAAGGGGGCAAACAAATGCATGAGTCAAAACGTGTCAAAGAAATGTCAGTTTTGATGCAGATGTTATATTACTGGGAATATAACCGAAATAGGTATTCAAACCATAAGAATTATCCAGCTTTTGCACAAGGCTTATTTTGTAGCAGATATAGACAACAGACAGTATTTGTTTATACACACATCCTGGGTACGGTGTAGACTTATTTTACATTATCAGAACATTTGCAAACATGGCAAGAATGTTTGATGGTGCTTATTAAATTCTGAAGGAAACGATTCTCCGAACAACTCCTTCAGTGAAGACATCAACAAACAAAACTTCGGCTCTATAGAGGGAACTCACGATGCCTGCAAGCAGCCTCAAGTACACAATGAATAGGAGCCCTTCAAGCAGAGCAAAAACTTCCCACAACTGTTCCTTTGAGCTGGGGAGAGAGGGGAGGGTAAGTATCAACAGCGCCACTCAAAAGCAATCTGATCCACTCCTGCTAGTGCCTTTGACCAAGTCAGCAAATCTCATGGTCAGCTGTCTCAAACGTCTAAAGGAATCATTAGCTTCTTCCACTATCAGAAGGAGTAATGCAGCCAATAGAGCTTTTACCCAATATCCGAGCCAATAACTCAACTGATTGCTGTCACAGAAATCTGAAGAATAAAGAATCTGCAAAAGTTGCCCTGACAAAACCTTCTTAGTGTCCTTCCCTAAAGTTGGCAGATGGGATACAGGTCAATAGTTAGCCAGATTGTTGACAGTAGCATTAGGTTTCTGAACTCTGGTGCCCAGAGTTCTTGTGATAAGAGGATTTCAGAAATGGGTCTGGATTATGTGATTTATTTCACCAGCTGTACACATGCATATATCCTTAGGGGAGTAATATCCATTGAAAAAAGCCTAATTATTTTTAGTGGAAGGGGTGGGCACTCTTTTGCCAGGGTCTGTTTAAGTATGTGTCTACGCCAGATTTGAGAAATGGTTTGCTAGCCACCCAGGGGAACAGGGGAAATGGGAAAGCACCTTTCAGTACAAGATACACAATGGTGAAGGGTGGGGTGAGGAGGGAAGATTCAGTACACAGAAGGTGAGCATCCACTGGGACTGCACATGAGGTGGAACAGCAGCATCCCACAGTGAAACTACAGTCTCTAGTGGATTTACTAATGCTTGTTTTCTTGAATACGTTCAGCTGTGTAGTATTGGGAAAGTTTCAACCAGTGCTTGGTTTGCTGCAAAACACAACTTGATTGTTAATTGTGGTAAAGAGCCTGAAAATCACAGAGAGAGAGAGAAAAAGAAAATAATGGAAAGGAAGCTTATCGTCGCAACCAACAGCTAAAGTAACAGGGGTGTTGACAACTTCATCTAATTTTTTAACTTGCCTACTGAAGTCAAATAGAATACTTCTGCCAAGTGATGTAGTTCAATAAAAATGGAAATAATGGAAATGTGTTCTATTATAAACATCTTGAAGACAAGAGCAGAGTTAAAAACAGTAGCAATTTATCACAATCTAGTATTATGTAAGGTGTAACAGGACAGTACTGATGGCCTCGGGTGAGTAATAAGACATGGCTAACTGTTTATGAGCCCAATTCTATTCTTGTCCAAGTTAATGCGAAGGCATCCACTGCTTTCAGTGAGAAATGGATCAATCCCCTTGTGCCTACAATTTAAAAAGGCAATGGAAAAGGTGAGAGATATACTTAAGAATTCCAGTTTTCTACAGGGTGTCGTCTTACTCCCATGAAAATATTCTATCAGAGGTCATTTACAGCATATGTTTTTAAATATGTCTTCTGTGTATGCAGAAACAAATTACAACTGCAATTTACCAACTTTAAGCCTAAGAGTTTTGACAGCTTAAAATGCTCTTTTTTTAAAGCCTTTAAAAAATTCCGTGCAACTCTTTTACCAGTTTTAGAGACAGAGGATATTTCTAAGCACAGGATATGACTGCACGTCGTAGGAACATCACATTCTGCTAACTCTGTACAAGCAGTAGTCCCCATAGCATTGATAACACTGTGAAAATTCTCAAGAAAACCAATTAGCACACAAAATCAAGGAAAGGCCTTCATCATTAATTTCTTTAAAAAACACTGCTTTCCTTTTATACCTGAGGCACCACTCTCCTCATCCAGAGAGGGATCAACCAGGACAAAAGGCCATTAATCCCTGTCCTCTGAGACATTCTTTAAATCCTCCTCTTGTAGAACAGAAATGCAGGCAGAAATCCCCAGCCTTTCAGTGTGATCACTTTGGACTGACAGATAAAGAGTATAATTTTATTACCACAAAGGGTAAATCACTTCCTATGCTCTGTATTCATATGAAATCAATGCTTTTGCTACTCCAAACAAACAATTCATTGCTTGCTACTGTTGTTTACTATTGTAATGAGAAAGAAACCTTGGTGAAAGAAATGACACCACTACTCCCTTCCCCCCCTATCCTTTGTGGTGGCACAATTATCTGCGTTATTTTTAGACAATGGTAAATAGAAATGTTGATTACTAATTTAACACCTGTCATGCCAGATCCTCACTGGTGTAAATTACTGTAGGCAATGAACCCAAGTTGATTTATAACAGCTGAGAATTAGGTCTACGTTTTAGAAAGGAGGCTACTGTATTTTCACTCATTAACTACAAAAACACTAATGTGCGCCTTTTGTGCTTCACTTAAGAGACAATGTATTCATGGGGTAGGTCCTACTAAAGCTATAGCTATAAGCTGTTGATCTGACCTAATAGATTTTTGGGTGTTTTTTTTCTTTAAATTAAGCTTTTTTTTTAAAGTACTTGCAGAATTGGGCCTTAAGAATCAGCCAACTGAGTGATAGAAGTACAAACCTGCGAACATACACATCTATAAGAAAACTCACCACTGTTAGAAGCATCATTGAGATTTAGCAGCCCACTTCCTAACCCTCTGTAACTATGGTAACTGTAGGTCCCATTTCCATTGATGTACAACACCTCCTGTGTGCTGGAAACAGCCGATGTTGAGTAAGTGACCTGGGCTGGCTCTTGTTTATATTGTTTGTCAGCTGGAGCAGTCTCATCCTGAAAAAAACAATATTTCATTGTAAGGCACCAAATTATTTATTGCGTTACAACTTGAACCAGAGGGGCTTTTTAATGTTATTTAAAAACCTATGCATGGTTTCCACAATGGGATAATAAACACAGAACAAGAACATGCATGTTTCCAATTGACAGATTTCCACCTGAAAAGAAATAAGAATAGCTTGGGACCCAGATTCCCCACATGCACTATTATTATTTATTTCTTTGTATTGTGCTTGAACACCCAAATGTGTTCAGCACCATCCAAACACACAAGAAGATGTGGTCATTATCTTAAGGTACTTGAAATCTTCCTCAAAACTGGATTCCAAAAAAACCCCCCAAAACTGGAAGGAACTGGGAGCAAGTGACTGCTCTCTGGTATTAAAAAAATTACCCTCCTGATGCAAAGAATTGTTTTTTCCCGATATAACAACCACTATAAAATGCATTAATATATTCCATAGATGCATCAGCATCATGAATGCTTGGTAACAGCAGGGAAAAAAATGGAATTACTATATGTGTGGCATGTTGCAAGATACCATGTTGCAAAGGGCTGTTACTGCCCCTACACAAATGGGCCAGCAGAATGGGTAGCCTCAGCAAAAATAAACATATAGATATATGAATATATAATCTGCTTGTGGAACAAACCAATCTTTGCACAGTAGGACACTACCAAGTAAACAATTCCTCTTTCATTGAGGGCTAAGCTACTGTGATTTAGTATTCATTTACTGTGGGGTAGTGAGAGAACCTGCTGGAGGTACTCTCTTCTCCTGATGGTTAAAGCAAGATATGGACATGAGCAAATGAGCTGACCAGTTTAGCAAGCACACCTTGTATAGCAGGCACACCTTGTGCTCATTCCTTCATGGGTAGCCCCATGTGGTGGTTTTTTAAATCATTCCAACATTCACTGCCAGTAACTCATCTGGGCTCAGTAGTATGCAACAGCTTTTGTACCATACAATCCCCTCATACTACCTGTCTAATGGGGGCTGGAGTGGTGGAGGTGCTAAGGCACATGGTAGACAGAGATTACAAACTTGAGGCCATAGTAGAAGTACTCACGGTGCAACCTGTCAGACTCCAGTGAATCTGCAAATTCTGCTTAATACCCTGTCACAAGGACAGGAAAAGGAAGGAACCTGTCTACCTCTTAGGTACTTTTGCATGAGGATGGGCAGGATTTAGCCTGAGGACTCAAACTTTTGCATAGTATGATCACATTTAGCTAGAGAGATTGTCTTGTACTACCTGTCCACTTGTTTACTGTTACATGGACCACCTCTTACCATTTGTGACCACAGAACATTCCTAAAGCAATAAGAGCAATTACTTACATAGAAAAGTTACAGTGGAAATATCTGATGCTGGGAAAAAGGAGAACTAGCACCATGTTACCAGATAGCCCCTTCACAGACCATTGCGTGAGAACCTCTGATTTAGTTTTATTTGGCACTTGTTTTTTTAAAAGCTATTATGTACCTCTTTGTTTCTGTTTTCTTCTCAGTCTAATTATGGCTCCACCATTCTGGATGTGTAACACTTAACTCCTTGGGTAGTCTAGCTGATTTCCGTGAGCCTAGTAAAGATACCTGAACTAGCCCTCTGTGACTAAGATGACAGTATACATCTGTAGAGTACTTCATGCAAATTCAGCTGAGATTGCTGTACTTCAGTAGGGTTCAGGAATAATTTGAATGACTAACACACATGGTTTCTGATTTTATATACTAGTTGCATTGTAAGCTATTTAGAAGCAAAGACTATGGGTCAGATTCTATTCCACCTACTGAACTTCTAGGTGGACTTAAAGACTTAAGGGCAAATCTATTCCACCCTGTTCAAGCTGCCAAAAATCTATATTGCAGCTACTTTTGTAACATGCTTCTCTACCAATCTTACCCTTAAGACTGAGTCAAGAAAAAGCAATGAGGAGGACCTACCTATCTTTTGTATTAATGTTTTTTTCACGGCTCAAGCAGAGTGGAATAGAATCACACATAGGCCCCTAATAGGTAGAAAAAAATCTGACCCTACACGCGTTTACCACAGGGGTGGGCAAAATGCGGCCTTGTGGGCTGGATGCGGCCCGCCAGCCCATTCTATCCGGCCTGCGGGGCCCCTAAAAAATTTAGAAAATTAATATGTACCTGCCCCTGGCTGCCTGTCATGTGGCCCTCGATGGCTTGCCAAAATTCAGTAAGCGGCCCTCTACCCGAAATAATTGCCCATCCCTGGTCTACCATGAACCATGATGGAATCCTGGTCCCTGAGTTTCTTTAGGCACTAATTAGATACAAATCAGTAATAATTAGGATAATTTCCTGATACAGATTCAGTGAAATATATTTCAATGTCTGAAAAAATAATAGATCCATGGAAAGACATGCCTGTCAAGTACACAAGCCAGATCTAATGTGCAAGCATTTTCAGAGTGGTTAAGGGGGATGAACTGGCATCTGGTAGTGAAAACTTCCCCCCATGTAATAATTTGTTCAATTTATTCCACTTCTGCATGGTTCTATTATGGTTACTAAAATGGTGAATTATAGTGAATTTGATTAAATGTCCTGGAGCTTCTTCCCACTGTTTTTTTTTTATTAAAGCAAAGGATTATTTATCAGCACAATGCATTCCTGGGTTCCTCAAATACTTTGAACAATAGCCCAATTAGCCTATTTCTGTTTGCAACTAAGAAGAACCTAACATAACTTTTCCTTTGAACACATAAAACTTGCATGTTCCATTTTAGGGGTTACAAAACTTTCTGAGACAATACATTTACACTTGTTGATGTTATAAATGAGGTTAAAGATTTAGACACAACTAAGATCATTCAAGAGAAACAATTTGCATTTTTTTAGAGAAAATGTTCCATGTGTGTTACAGCAGAACATAGAGCAGCCAGAAAATTCATTCCATTAACAACCAGATACTGGCCTTGTGGGTACTAATTTGAACTGAGGCATAGTTTTTCATTAAGATACTCAGCTGTACCAAATTGCACTATATTTTGTTTTATACACATACAAAGTTCCAAACAAGAGGTAAAAAACAGTAACGGATTTTTCAGAGATTAAATTTTAATGTAATTCACTTTTTAATCAGCATAGATCATAGCTGTCTCTAACAAAACGGAATGCATGTTTTCTATGAAAAAATATTTAGTAAGTTAGAGAACAAGGAAATATTTCTTGCCAAACTTAAAACATCAACCGTTCCATCAATTCACAAAACTGACACTTTCTTTTCTGATTTGATAGGAAATCTCTTTCTTTTAAAACTGGATGATGTTTCCAGACTCAGATGCACCAGGGCCTGATTCATTTCCTATTACATCCAATGAAAGGATCTCATTAGACCCAGTGAGGACTTATATTGCTTTAAATAGCATCATCCTCCTTCCTCCTTGTAATTGTACATTGGATAAATGACCCTGTTTCACTTTTGACATATGTATTTTTGCCATATTCATCGCTGTATATCTAATTCATACCTGACAGATATTTTTCTATTCCTTCCTCTTTACAGATTCACAGAAGTTTAGGGCTGGAAGGGACCTCATGAGATCATCGAGTCCAGCCCCCCTGCTCTAGGCAGGAAAGACTGCTGGGGTCAAATTAGTTTAGTTATTTTTGATTTTTAAAAAGTGTGAAAATAAAACATACTTACTACAGGTCCAGAACTCTGAGACTGTTGCCATTCCATTCAGGCACAAACAATATTTCTGGCACACTTTCATTCAATTTTTCTGCCATACACCTATACCAAATTAAGTCTAAAACCCAAAATATAGAACTGTTTCAGTTATTCGCTCTGGAATATTCAGGGCCTATGAACACCTTGAAAAAGACATAGAACTCAATAGCTGGGTAAGAAAATAGGACCCTATTTTCCAAGAATTTGCATTTACTTATCCCTAAATACATGTGGGCTAACCTCCATTTCAATTATATTGGTAACATAACAGAAAGGGGTGGGAGCCAGTGCATCACTTTGTATTCCCACGTGTAAAGATTAAAACCCTAATCTGCCTGCATCTGAACCAGCTCTTAGATGCTTTTGAAACCAGAGAGGTTGCAACTTCCACGTGTATTTTTAAAGACAAAATGATGGGGCCACACAATTTTCATACAAGACAGGAAGGTCAGATGCCCTTTGATTTAACCAAATAAAATGAAATAATGCTGGAACAGATAACAGCTAACAACAATTGATAAGAAACTGGCACTGTTCCTGTAAGCAGGTCACTCCCTCAGCTCCCTTCTCAAGGACAGTCAGCTCTGAGTTTTCAGTTTTTCAGCCAGTTGATTTTGTCATGGGGAAAACTTGTCTCCGCAGACAGTACCATGGCAAGGAAGTTTGTCAACCAGGGTAAAGCCCGCAGCAGCAGCCCACCCTCACCCCGTGCACAGATCCGGGGGGCACGCGCCCTCCATGTTTGCCTAGGAGTGCGTGCAACAGTGAGAGCTGCCCTGCCGCCATCCCCGCACCTTCCCAAACAAGCCTCGTGGCTCTGTCCCATGCCCTGCCCCAGCTGGGCAGCGCCTGTTGGTGCCCCTTCACTTTGGTGCCCAGGGCAGTCAACCCGCTCACCCTCCCTTGCTACAGCACTGCCCATAGAAACAAAACAAACAACTAAGTGTGCAAACACAGACAGACAGAACAGACTAAAACCTGCTATCTTTCTTCAGACCCTGAGCGGGCAACCCAGGATCTGTATTTCTTCCCCGCACCACAGCCTTCCCTCTCTCTCCTTTCAACTCTGCTCCTGCAGCTTTTAACCCTCTACTCTCACTTTTGTGACTCTACTCTTCTTCACTCATCATCAGTTGCAGCTGACCCCCAGCTTTCCAGCCAAGCAGTCTATGAACTGCTGCCTACCTGCCGCTGGGGTCTCAGCCCCTGAAGGCTGTACCTCCTTACAATTCCATTTCTGCTTGCTTTAATGATGCAAACTGGCCTTTTTATGTTGTTGAAACTGGCACGACTTTGTCTCATTTTGAATTTAGATTCATTGCACATATTGTAACATGAAATACAAAATAAGTTTAGCCTTTTAGAGCAATAAGGTGTGTATAGCTTACAAATGCAGAACACTGCATGCACTTTAGATTTTTTCTTTTTAGTTAGGTTGCCAAGTGCTGACTAGTTGTGATGTATACAGATGACACAATGAAAGGCACATTAAATAGTTTACATGGACTGTACTACATATCGACAGCACATTTATAGAAAAAGGTTAGAAAAAGTTGGAAAAACAGGCTAGAAAAAATGTTAGGAAAAAGTTAGGAGAAAAGTTAGAAGAAAAGAAAAAATAGAAAAAACAGGTTGAAAAAGTTAATAGAAGAAAAGAAAAAATAGAAAAAACAGGTTGAAAAAGTTAATAGAAGAAAAGAAAAAGTTAATACAAGTTAGAAAAAGTTAATAAAGGATTAGTATGGGTTATACTAAGGGGTTAGTCAATTGTACCAAATTATTAGAGTCCAACAGATTATAAGATTGTTCAAAGCCATCTAGAAAATATACTACCTGTTTATACAACTTAGTAAACATGTATTAACCCTTTCTAAATTGTTTATACCTTTAATAAACACATTTAATGGGAAGCAATGTGAAGTTGAAATATCAGTTATTTAATTGTTTTAGACAACAGAAGCATAAGTCAGTGCTTCATATAATCATCCCCCTGACAGTTTTTCTTGAGAGAGAGGGAGCAAAAGCATAGGTATTAGTGTGGGCACAGGATGAAGTTACCATGGGTTAAACAAAGATGGAGATTTGTAGTACATCAGCTATTCTGTGCATGTACTCACACCCCACAGTAAATGATACTACACCACAGTAGCTTAGCCCCCAGTGAAAGAGGGATTGTTTACTTTGCAATAACTTGCTTGTGTATTCACACTTCTAATCACAGAAGAAATTAAGAAACCAGTAAAGGTTACTATACTACAAACCAAGGGTGTCAAACTCATCTGTTCCCATGGGCTGGATGAGTAGCATGGGGCTGGTTCCATATGTCAGATCGAATGAGTGCCCCAGAGCAGGTGTCGAGTCCTGGAACTCCGGATCTGCACTGCACATGGCACCCACTCCAACGTGCATCTCTTCCATGCCAGATCCAGCATGCATCCTGGAGTGGCAGAACAGGCACTGCATGCAGTGTGGCCCTGGAATGGGTGTTGTGTGGAGTGTGGTCCTGGACCAGCTGCTTCAGGACTGCACTGTATGCAGCACCCACTCTTGCCACTCCAGTGCCATAGTGCAGGCAGCACCTGCTGCAGTGCGCTTCCACTCCATGCTGGATCCAATGTGTGTCCTAGAGTGGGTGCTGTGTGTGGTGCATGTCCCAGAGCAGCCAGTCGAAGACCATGCCAGATACAGTGCCCATTTCAGACCTCCAGGGTTGCACTGCATATAGTGCTTGCTCTGGCTGGCTTGAAGCAGGCTTATGCTGAAATGGGTGCTGCATGCAGCATGCTTTTAGAGCAGCCAGAGCAGGCACTACATGGGCACCCGGGGCCAGCTGGCACAACCCACATGATTCCTGTGGGTCCACTTGAGACCCAGAGGCAGCATAGGGGGCTGGATGCTAGGGCTCCGCAGGCCATATCTTTGACACACTTGCTCTAAACAATGTACCTATATTCTATCAAATGTGCATTACAAGGAAAACCTCAGTGTTTTAAATACAAAACAGCTAAAGATGAGTTTAAAAGAAAATAATGTTCACAAGAAGGTGGACCAAACATTATTTCCTCCAATCATCTGTGGGTGTGTAAGATCTGAAGCACAGCAGAACCTGCATGGTTCCACTAAACAGGTAGAGGTTGAGAGACTGTAAAAATATATGCCACAGAGCATTGCTTCACAACTGCTTCCCCCAAGTCTTAAGAAGATACAATGCAGAGATTTCTCTGTCAAAGCCTTTCCATAATAAGAATGACACTTGCAGTGCTGATCACCACCACCAAGGACAAAGGGAATTAATAAAATCTTTTTAAAAAGCCTCAATAATCTTCCCATGCAGTGACCTTTAACCCCCAAGGTGGAGAAGTGTTACTGACTATGAACTTCCATCAAATACTTTGCTGTAGTCGTTGATTTTTGCATGTAGGATGCTCACGTGCTACAGTAACAGGCACCAATAAAAAACCCAGAGAGAGTGCATGGCTAGATGATTCTGTGATCTGTGTCCTGTAATAGCACCTGTGGAACCACTACATACATGATGGATATTTTGTCCTACCAGTGTGCAGGTCTCTTGTAGCCATAGTTTGAGTAGTGAATCTGTAAGTGACTCAATATTTATTATAGATTACATTAGTACCTTGTATGGATCCCTACTGGGTTTTTATATCTCTTTGAACACCCCATACTTGTGATATTGGCCTACCAACAATTGATAAAACTTTTATGACTAAGTCTGTAAATACTAATACCTAAATAAAATGAAGATGACAAAATGTGTTCAGTTTACTGCTTTTATAAATGTTCTGCTTATCAGATTGATAAATGTCTAATTTCTAGGCTGGCAGCTTTTAAGTGCCCAGGGGTCAAGGAAAATCTTTTCAATTAAGTAGAAAATGGAGAAAAAAACAAATAGAAAATGTTGCCTTATATTCTTTGAAACTTTCTGTTTGAATGGGAGGATACCTTGTTGCTACAGTCAAAAAATATTTCTTTTATAACACTATTTTGAGGTTACAAGAACCTAAATGCAGATTAGCATTGAAACAGCTAGACAAGCTGCAAACTCACCATGTGCATCATCTCATTTTTTGAGCAACATAAAATACTTATTAAAAAGCCACACAAACTTTAATGTGCTTTAATACACAGGCTGTATATACTTCACTTTATTGTAGTACTGTTCTGAAGTCAGAATGATTAAGTGCCTCATGGGCATTTCTGTGGTGTTCATCTTTATCACACGTAAGTGCTTTACAAATGTTAATGAAGTCAAACAGCTCCCCTGACTGGTAAGGTGGTATTATTCTCCCCATTTTACAGATGGGGAATGGAGAGAGAGATTAAAGTCAAACATATTTCCTTAGCATCTACTTGAGTACTCAATTTAAGACACCCAGGATCAATTTTTTTTAGAAGATAACATTATATGGCACTCTGTGACCAAAGTATATCTCCCATTGACTTCTGCTGCAGCTGGAACTGATCAGCATGTAAGCAGATCAGATGGTTAGGTTCTCCAGTAGGCACCCAGAAAATGATGAACACGTAAGTAGTGAAAAGTCAGTTTATGTGACTTGTCCAAAATCACACAGGAACTCTGTCACAGACTCTGGACAAACTTGCCCAGGGGCCCATCTTTGCCTCTTCCTGAAATCTCCTATTGTATACACTTATCTTCTGACCCCTGCAAAAAATGAAGCAGGCTCATACAGATAAATCCTTTTCTCTAAACCAGGGATGTCCAACTTCTAAGCAGCTGCAGAGATATCCCACCCACAGTGCATCATGCTTCCAGACTGGGGGCTGCAACTTAACCCCCTGTGGGCTGCATGCAGCCCATGGGCCACCAGTTGTACAGCCCCGATCTAAACCACCCCAGTTTGTTTCCAAGGCAGGCCCATCCTAAGAACTGCCCAAGGTCAAGGGCTTAGAGAAAGGTGCTATGTGACCCCTAACTGAAGACCGTTTCAGAGCTTATTCACATAGAGGGCCAAACCTAATTTCTGTCATTTCCCAGCATATGAGTGTCTGACTTTACAACCCTAATAATCGCTAAAAAAGGGGTTCTTCTTATGTAACATTAAAAAAAGCAAATTCAAAACCAGGAATTCCTTCAAGTGGCATCATAGTGACACTCACACTGACCACCAGAAGGGCCCCTTCTGACCCCTGGTACAGAACCTTTAGACCCCTGGTACAGAAGCTTCCTATTTGAGTTAAGAGAGAAACTGATTGTCAGGGATCCTGGTTTTCCCTATTTAAAAAAATTGCAAATTCTGATAAAACCCCCCAAATCTGTGATTAAAATGAAAAGTGCCTCCCTCCCCCAGCCCTGCTGGTGCCCCTTTGCCTCCCACCCTCAGCCCCCTGCCCCACCCAGCCCTGCCCGAGGGGGGCCCCAGCTGCCAGGGCTATGGGGCCAGGGACCCAGGTCCACAGACTGTTGCCCCCAGCAGGAGGTGGTGGTTGCTGCAGAGGAGCAGAGCCTGTCCCACCCCCACCTGCTATCTGCCCACTGTGGGCTCAAATGGGAGGTAGGGCCAGCTCCCTGCCACTATGTGCACTCCTAGGGAGGTAGGGGGTACCTGTGCCCCCCAGATCTGTGTGTGGGGTGGGCACATCCTGCCAGCAACACATCCCCTGTGCATGCAACAGCAGCAGGGGCAGTGGTGCGGGGTCGTGCCCCTCACTGCTGCCATGCAGGCAGGGGATGCCACACCAGGGCAGCATGGAGCTCGCAGCAGCAAGGAGATTCCCACGTGGCCCCGCTGTTCCCTGCAGCACTGAGTCACAACCACTGGGCTGCAGAGGCCCTGGGGGAGGGCAGCAGGGTGGAAGCCCGAGCCCACAGTAGGCAGCCTGCCCCAGCCCTCTCACAGGTCCTCCCTGCCCTCTGGGAGTGCACGCAGCAGCAGGCTCTTTGCAAAATTGCAAGGTTCACAGGTTTCTCCATTCAAATGAGAAATCTGTGTTTTCATCCAGTGAAGGGGAAAATCCATGTTTTTCTCCATTTTCCCCATGGGGAATGGAAAACCTGGATCCCTGCTGATTGCAGTGCAGACTGCCATACTGTCTGTGGACTGCAGTAGGGGAGGATGAGACACTTTCCCAGCACAAGAGCAGACACAAATCTTGCATTCAACTGCAGTTTCTGAAAGGAATTATGCTCTGCTGGGCAGAGCCATTCCTGATGATTTCCCTAAAGCCTGGCAACACATTCCCGGTACCCTCCAATCTGCACCCCATCTCCCCCAAAGTCCCTTCTCTTATCCCAGCTCTTCATCCTATTTCCTTGCTTACTCAGTCCCATTCTCTATAATCTTCAGGTTCTCATCCCAGTCCCAGCCTCATTGCTCACCAAATCTTAGATTTACCCTACCAGAATCCCTGCTTTATTCTCCTTCATATTAAGTCTCAGTCTTCACATCCTCTATCTCTTTACTTAATCTTGTTTTAGGCCATCTGCCCTAGTCTCCAGCTTGCCCCTCCACGCAATTTCCCTATCCTCACAGGCTCTTAATTTCCTTCCTCAGGTCCTTTGTCCCATTTCAGCATTCCCATAGATCTTTCTCCTTTGCCATTTGACCCAGAGAGTTCCAGTTTCATTCCTGTTCTTCCAATTTCATTGTTCTCAGATCCTGTTTCCTCTTGGTTCCAGACCCAGACCTCATACCCAGCCACTTGCTCCCCACAAACATACACAACTCAAAGTTATCTTCCTTTTCCCATGTTGCCATCCTTTAGTCTAATTATCCCATGGAGATTCATTGTTTTAAGATTACCCTCCTGGAGGTACCATTCTTGTTCCCCCCTGCATTCAGATTATACAAATTCATACTCCTTGGGTCAAACACAGAGATCATAAGAGCACAGGAAAGACAGTTCAAGTGCCCAGACCTATATGCTTTAAGGCCCACAGCAGCCCAGAGCTGCAATTGCAGGAAAACTCCTGCTCAGGCCTAGGCTGCAGTGCCCAGCGAGGACAGAATCTTCCGGGAATTTAGCTGCTAAAATCTATGAATTCCTTAATGATTGTGTCTGAATGGATATTTGGCGTAAACTGTTAAATTTCAGTGGATTTTTCATAAGGATAGTTAAAGACATTCTTGACAGAAGGACCATTTTTTCAAATTTCATTTCCAAAGCATGGAGGAACTAGAGGTCTTGAAGAAACAGCCAACAACATTTTTAACATAGGCAAAGCTCTATATTTTCCCTGGCTTCATTTTTTAAAAGGCTTGCAGTGTTTTGGCTTACATTTGCCATTAAAAAGTCAGCCTGGAATGGAAAATATCTTTCAAGAAGTTGGTCTAGTAAAGTTATGAACTAAAAATTGGGTCTTCTACTGAGAAGTGCTGGTCTTTGTATTTCCAGCCCCAACCTATACTATATATTGGCCTAACAAAATGCTGTTTTTCATTACATCAGATTAATTCTTTAGGATTTAAATTTTATGAAAAATATTCTGGAAGCTGGGGTAGCTGAATAATATGTTGGAATATAATAGAGAGCAAACTTCCCCTTTAATTTTAATAATGTTGTCAACTAAGTAAGATCAGCAGTGATGGTAATTTTATTTGTGAAAAGGGAATGGATGTGATTTTGTCTGTCTCTAATTTTTAGTTCTCACTTCATTACACCCTATTACTGATGTTTGTTCTAGCATCACTATTTACTAAATAGGACAAAGATGTGTTAACCTCAGTGGGGTCTGAACAAATTAAATAGACACACAACAATACATTTAGGGTGCTTGTACACGTGACGGGGGTTTAGTCCTCAGGGTTTTATTCTATCACTGACATCTTCTGTGAGGGCAAGACAGCAATGTGCAGGCAATCCAGGAAGTTTTTGGAGAGTGCTGGGGACAACTTCCTGGTGCAAGTGCTGGCACGGACAACTAGGGACTGTGCTCTTCTTGATGTGCTGCTCACAAATGGGGAAGAATTGGTGGGGAATGTAGTAGTGGATGGCAACTTGGGCAGCAGTGACCATGAGATGATTGAGTTCAAAATCTTGAGGAAAGGAAGGATGGAGAACAGTGGAGTAAGTACCCTGGACTTCAGAATAGCAGACTTCGACTCACTCAAGGAACTCATGGGCATGACCCCCTGGGAAACCAGACTGAAGGGGAAAGGAGTCCAGGAGAACTGGCTGTACTTGGAAGAAGCTTTATTGAGAGTGCAGGAACAAACCATCCCAATGCACAGGAACACTAGCAAGTATGGCAGAAGACCAGCTTGGCTTAGCAGGGAACTCTTCAGTAAACTAAATCACAAAAAGGAAGCTTATAAAAAGTGTAAACTTGGACAAATAACTAGGGAGGAGTATAAGAGCACTGCTCAGGTATGCAGGGATGAAGTCAGGAAGGCCAAAGCACAGTTGGAGTTGCAGCTAGTAAGGGATGTGAAGGGTAACAAGAAGGGTTTCTACAAGTATGTCAGTAGCAAGAGGAGGATCAAGGAAAGTGTGGGTCCCTTACTTAATGGGGGAGGCAACTTAGTGACAGAGGCGGCAAAAAAGGCTGAAGTGCTCAATGCCTTTTTCACCTCAGTCATCATAGGCAAGGTCAGCTCCCAGACTACTGCACCAGGCAGCACAGTTTGGGGAAGCTAACACAGGAGTAGCTAAGGTGAGTAGCTAACAGTGGCAAAAGAACAAGTTAGGCACTATTTAGAAAACCTGGATGTATACAAATCCATGGGGCTGGATGGGATGAGGGCTGATGAGATAGCAGAGCCACTGGGCATCCTCTTTGAAAACTTGTGGCGATCAGGAGAGATCCTGGATGATTGGAAAAGGGCAAACATAGTGTTCACATTTAAGAAATGGAAAAAGGAGGATCCAGGGAACTACAGACCAGTCAGCCTCACCTCAGGCCCTGGAAAAATCATGAAGCAGATCCTCAAGGGATCCATTTCTAAGCACTTTGAAGAGAAGGTGATTAGGAACAGTCATTATGGATATACCAAGGGCAAATCATGCCTGACCAACCTGATTGCCCTCTATGATGAGATGACTGGCTCTGTGGATGTGGAGAGACCAGTGGATGTGGTGCACCTTGATTTTAGCAAGGCTTTTGATACGGTCTCCTACAGCATTCTCTCAGGCAAGCTAAGGAAGTACAGGCTGGATGAATGGACTGTAAGATGGATAGGAAACTGGCTGGAGCATTGGGCTCAGGGAGTAGTAATCAATGGCTCAATGTCTAGTTGGCTGCCAGTATCAAGTGGAGTGCCCCAATGGTTGGTCCTGGGGCTGGTTTTGTTCAATGTCTTCATCAACAACTTGGAAGATGGCATGGAGTGCACCCTCACAAAGTATGCACATGACACCAAGCTGGGGAGAGTAGTAAATATGCTGGAGGACAGAGCTAGGCTTCAGAGTGACCTAAACAAATTGGAGGATTGGGCAAAAAGAAATCTCATGAGGTTCAACAAGGACAAGTGCAAAGTCCTACACTTAGGACAGAACAATCCCATACACCAGTGCCCTTGTTTCAAAGAAAGCTAATGGCATACTGAGCTGCATTGTCAGGTATGTTGCCAGCAGGTCAAGGGAAGTGATTAATTCCCCTCTATTCAGCACTGGTGAGGCCACATCTGGAGTACTGTGTTCAATTTTGGGCCCCGCACTACAGAAAGGATGAGGACAAATTGGAGAGAGTCCAGTGGAAGGTAACAAAAATGGTGGAGGGTGCTGGGGCAGATGGCTTGAAAGGAGAGGCTAAGAGAACTGGGCTTATTTAATTTGAAGAAGAGAAGACTGAGAGGGGATTTAATAGCAGGCTTCACCTACCTGAAGGGAGGTTCGAAAGAGGATGGAGCTATACTGTTCTCAGTGGTGGCAGATTACAGAACAAGGAGCAACAGTCTCAAGTTACAGCAAGGGAAATTTAGGTTAGATATTAGGAAGCATTTTCTCACTAGGAGGGTAGTAAAACACTGCAACAGGTAACCCACAGAGGTGGTGCAATCTCCATCCTTGGCAGTTTTTAAGATCTGGCTAGATAAAGCTTTGGCTGGGATGAACTAGTTGGGACTTGTCCTGCTCTGAGCAAGGGGTTGGACTAGATGAGTTCCTGAAGTCCCCTCCAATGCTAATCTTCTATAATTCTATGATATTCCTTTAAAAAGGAGAAAAAGTTAAAAGGGAGTGGTCCAAATGCTCACCTGATGTAGATCAGCATAGTTCCATTTGAAAGCTTTTCTAACTTTAATACAATCATGCAGTTGGTCCAATAAAAGACATCACCCCCGCAAATTCTTGCCTCTTGCATAATTCCCAGACCATTACAGCTACATTGCTCCAATACTACCATCGATAGCTCCATTGTTTTTGGCAGATGTATTCCCACTTACACCAGGTGAGGTCCTGTTCCACAGTGCACAGATTATCGCATGTTCAGAAGTATCAGTCTACCTCTGTACTGAATACTGATTTCATGTCTCTAGAAAGAGACTTAACATTTCCTTTCAATACATCTGGTTAATGTTTCACATCTCAGCCTTTTGGCTAAGATCATTTACTTTGGGTTGCAAATACTTCTGCATAACTTCTACCTAGAAAATGAATCAACATAATCTTTCTTCATAGTCTTATTTAATAAATAGTTATTAAAAATGTATTTTATTAGATGGAAAGTCCTCATTCTCCAATAATATTTCAAGGAAGACTGCGTCCTCATTCTCCAATAATATTTCAAGGAAGAAAGAAATGCCAAAAGGTTTGCCATATCTTGGGCTAGGTCATAATAATCCTTTAAATGTATCACTCCTCTAAAGCCCCATAAACTATGTACCAGTCTTTTGATAGGTCTGGTAAATGAGCTATTATTGAAAGATGCAAAGACTCCTTCCCTTTAAGGCTGTGTTCATAGTCTACGTGAGAACGCAAGTTGCTAGGATTGAGAACTGATTCTTAACATGAGCCACGAGAAGGACTTCAATGTTCTTTTATCCCCAAAGGTTGATTTAAAGATACAGATGCTTCAAACAGAACATTGAACTCAACTTGCACTGTCCATCAAAAGTTCAACCAAACATTGTAGTTTAAAAAAAAAACTTTGATAACTTAATTCCTATTATTTTCCTCACTTCTACATAGTTCTGTATGGACATTAAGTGTTGTCATTGTGGTATGTCTTGCCTAAAGAGAAATAGACACTAATAGAGATCTGGTTAGGGCCTGTTCTCATGAGATTTACGGCCCCATTTTGCAGACCTCCAAATCCAAAATTTCAGGTCTTTTCTACCCACAAACTGAACCTTTTCAGCTTGCAAAGAAGGGCAGCATTTCAGCCATAGCTTAAACTTTTCTGGGATAGCCATAACATTGTAAAAAGAAATACAGCTACCATGCAAATACTCTGGACTACAGTATTTAATCTGGAGCCCAGATATTTACCTTTGGTTCTTCTCTGCAACTCCTTGGATTTTTAAGGGAAAAACATAGTAAATATTTTGCATAAAGACCCTTTACAGCTTATAGAACAAGAAAAAGAATATATTGCACTACAATTTCAAGTTAGAAAGGCAGCAAATTCCTTTCACATTCAGACAATAAAGACTAAAATGAACTGTCAACATCACCATTGTCAACAGTCACTTGCAACATACAGGGCTACTGTTTGTCAGGAACTGAAAGCATGGGATTGATCTGCAAAAATATCAAAATAAAAATGTACCACTGTATAGGAGAATGGAAAGTGGACCTCAATCTTCTGCATTTCTGAGAATGACATCTGATTTCCAGACCAAAATTGGTGAGTTAACCTTAAATAAAAATGTTAGCATTTCTATGTTACACTATTTCAGTCTTGTTCTTTTGTCTCTCATCTTTCTAAAATCTTTTTTTTTCCCAGAAGGATCACTCAAAGTCAATCCAAAATGGTGAAAGCAGCAAGTGGTGGTGAAGTGCTTTAGGATCATTTATATCAATGTACATTTTAGCCAGTTCATTATCAACTGTAATAAATGATGACCAAAATATCCTTTTTCTGACCTTTCAGTTTCAGAAAAACTTTCAGGTCAGTGTAGGTGGTCAGTTATGAAAACCTGAATGAGATACTTCTGTAACTTGGACAGCTGTGGGAGTAGGTTACAAGAGGAGAAGCTTGCTTATTTTAAAGAGTATGACCTCCACACCTTTTCAAATGAAAAATCCTTCTTCTTTATCAGTACAGTATCTAAGAAAATTTGCCCTTCCTTAGCTGAAGTCTAGAAAACTGATTAGTTAGTTTGATTTTCTCACAAAACAAAAATAATTTACATTTAAAATTGATGGTAGAATTCAGCATTCACATTTGCTTGGAAAAGGTATAATGGAGCCAAGCGTACTGCAAAATTTCCCACTTAGTCCTGCAGGCTCTGTTATATTAGTCTTGAGTAGAGACTAGTAGCCTCATCCAATTGCTTTGGGAATTTTTTGTTGTGACAAAGGGAGACTGTAACCCCAGACATGGCTGAGATCTGTGTGTGCTGTAGGGTGTTTAATATGTAAATAAAGCCACAAGAGACTCACAGCACTTATTCCTTAAGCCTGCCAGAAAACAGTGATTAGAAGAGATGTAAAATACTAATTCTTCTGTGCCACCTCTATACAGCAAAGCATCTCCAGTAGCATCTGAGTAAGGAAATATGGAACCAGCTAGCTTATAAAACACCAGGCCAGCTCTATGTGGTTGTAACATAATGGCTATGCTGTCATTAAAGCTGAATCACTAAATAAGGGCGTCTAGTTTCCAGGACAGCTCCTAGTAGAATTAATTTAACTGAAAATATGAAAGCATACATAAATGCAAGACAAAGATTTAATAGGGAAGGCATATAGAGTTCTGCTCAGGAAACATTCTTAGGGTCTAGAAACCTTTGAAAGCCAATATCCTATGCAATGGACAAGAGTGTGCAGAGGACAAAGGCTGATCAGTTTTCCTACTTTCTAATGTATGGGCAGTACAAATGGATGAGTCTGAATATCTGACCTTTCTTCAGAACAGAAAGCAAAATAAAGCCACTGAAACAATGTCATCTTTTCCCATCCCTTGAACAGTTTTGCCTTCAGGAAATGGTGTTGGATGAATCAATTTACTACTGATACTGATGCATGATGACAACAACGTAGTGAACTGTAAGGGTGCAAAGCAGGAAGAATTCCTCACCCCTTGTTTATTGTTCTCATTCAGTACAAGCTTTCCTCTGCTGTGATTCGTTTTTGAACATGGCATATGTAAATCTGAAGATTATAGAATGAAATATTTAGATTGCCTGATTAAAATGAACATATTTTATCCTAGCAATACTAGTTAAGTTGATAAACTTTTTTTTTTAACTTGACATATGCATATTTTGCAATTAATATGTGAGGCTTGGTTTCAGCTGCTGTAGAGCAGCTCTGGATAACGCCATTGTGGTCAATGGGAGCACGACAGTACTAAAAAAAAAGAATTTTTAAATATTTAGAAATTGTTTTTTGGGGGGGAGCAATGCTTGCACCAGTTTTGCAGCATGTATTACTGCAATTCTGTATGGTCATCATAATCCGATCTCTTCTGCAGGAGCATTGCAACCAATACAGTTCTAATTACCAACAGCCCATTTTATTAATAGTAAGCAGCTTTGGGGGTGTGGAGAAATAACTGTTAAAAAGGTCTGCGCTAAAAAATTGGGGGACAGAGTTATCTGCCACATTGGCTGAAGCTTTTTTCTCTTTTATCATGCCTGAGATTTTCTTCTAGCTAGATATTCTTTCGAGTATTCATGTTACATATGTTGGAATATGCAGATTAGATTGTTTAGATCTGATTCTGAATGAAATTCTTCTTTGTTAAGAAAGAGAAGACGACAGCCTTGACATGGATACTCTAAGGGTGATGCTGCATGAACTTTATTAACTTTATTGGTTTCAACTAAATAAAAATATGTGTGTGTTAATAGTTACATTTTTAGAAGAAAAATAGGAATTTTGGTATTGCAAAATTTATGTAAACTGTGTCCCTGATGGGTGAATTCTTGTACTAGCTGATTGATAACTCTCTAACAAAGTTGCTTTTCCTCTCCTAAAGAAAATAAGAAGTGAGTGAACACCTTCCTGCATGCATTTGATACCTACTACTTATTTTGAAACATGGGCATAGCTATTTATCATTTAGATTTATAAATTTGCAAGATTAAAGAAAAAGGATATTTAAAGGGATCTCTGGTATTTGGACTGTGCCTCTCAAGCTTATCCTGTTTGCTTTTAGCAGCTTGGAATTATTCTGTTCTAAAGTTAAACAGAATTAAATCCTACTTAATGCTTACAGCCTGGTTCCAGTTTGTAAAATTCACTGCAGAGTAAGAAAACAATTGGGGAGCTTTGAATAGCTAATGTATAAAATGAACATACTGAATTATACACACTACAGTGGTTTGCCTTGTATTTCATAACAGCTGTTTGATGTGTAGCTACTCTATTTCAAGTCTGCCTTTTAAAATTTGAAATATAAATCTGTGAAAACTAAATTTTTTTCCTGGCATTTCATGTGTGCTGTCTTCTTTCAAACACAGGTATTACCTGCCTTCTACATTATGAAGTAAAAAAAATCCTTACAAATTAACTGTTAGTTTTTTTATGTATTTAATGGAAAGGAGATATTTGGCTACTGAAAGAAGAAAACAAAGCTGAACGGAAGAAAACTCTCTTAGTACAGATTTTGCTTTACCCTGATAATCGAGGAGTTTGGGGGCTTAATTCACTTCCATGTGTTAATCGAGGAGTTTGGGGGCTTAATTCACTTCCATGTGTTTTGATAAGATTTGCTCTCTACATTGTAAATAAGATTCAGCAGATGAATAGATAGCAACTTGGGGAATGACCCTCTCCTTTTCTTAAAAGAGTGCCAATAAAACCTCAAAATAGAATAAATAAACTATGGGAAAGGCAAAAAAATACAAACTTTTTCTGGCCTTAGGAAGATAGATCACAAATGGCATTGTTAGGTCTGCAGCTATTAATAAACACCAATAAGTAACAAGTACTACATTTGTGCACTGCCCTAAAGGTTAGTTCTAAATTAGTTCTAAGTTATTTTTGAGGCAACAGAGTAATTTTTGGATGAAATTAACCCTCCCACTACTGCATCAGCAGTCTGGCCAAATGGAGTTTGTCTATGTAGAGTTGTAGTGGCCTAACTCAAAGATGTAACAGGGCAGATCCAGGCCCAGGGCAGATATAACACATGGGAAAGTGTCAACTGCCTCCTTGCTGATGGTGGCAGCGTGGTCAGCCACACTGCAGTGGTGGCAATTTTTGTGTCTCCCTCCCCTTCTAATAGCAGCACTGGAGACTGCTGCCTTGGTTGTCCCTGCCTCAGTTACATGACTGGCCTAACTGAAGGTGTGGATTTAAGGCAATGTACTGGAATTCTGTGAGGATATCCCTCTTTTGGTTTCTCTTAACCCATTTAGAAATAGGTTTAAACTAAATCAAAAGAAGCCACTCATATCAAGACATTATTATGCACAGATTTGTATTGGTTTAACTAAACCAGTGTAAGTTTGTGTGAAGATAAGGCTGCACTCTCAAAAACGTAACTTTCTTTCTCAAGAGTACATTTCTGTTAGCTCCATCTTTGGGGCTGAGGAAGAGAGATCTGCCTTTCTTCCTACCCAGTTTGGGGGAAGGGAAAAGAGAACCCAAGATTCATACCCCCAGACACTAGGGAGAAAATTATTCATGTTCAGTTTCCTCTGACCTGAAACAAAAAAGGGAAAGAAAACAAGTTTTGCAGGAGCTGTAAAGATACCATGTAGGCTACTTGAGTAAAGCCCTGATCCTTCAGCTCTCTCCATCTCAAAAAGAAAAAAAAATGTATTACTTTTAAACCTCTTCAAACTTTATCTTGTTACAGCTCTGGATCCTTAAAGTCTTGTCTGAAACAATCAGCTTGGATTTCAAATGTATGTGCTTAGCTTCTGCTATGTGACAGTTCCTCTACAAATGTTAAAGAGAAAAAGACAATATTCAAAAAAATAAACCCATACCCTTTCTAATCCAATGTCTTTGTTTAAGCAAAAAAATTATGTGTTCACACTTAAGCCTCACTATGTGTCCAGGCCATGTAAATGCAAGGGGTGAGAATTATTCTTTTCAAATATACCTATCAAATTTAATATACTTTGGACTGGGGAATATTTTTGTCTGTATTGCTGAATAGTTCATTCCAACTGTATGTGTTAACAACTGAAACTTACCCTGTACCACTGCAATGACTCAAAGCTTTGCCATCAACTTTAAAGGATTTAAACATACAATGCATACTGATTATATCCCTCCTCCTGACAATATGGCTGTTACTTTGTGGGTAAAATGCTAAATTTCTCAATGATTATACGTAATTGGATCTCTTAAGGATAATCCATGTCTAACTAAACTGTGCCTGCATAACATTTTGTGCCTTTCCTGTTCAAACATATCATTTGGATCTATCAAAGGAAACTGTAAACCAAATTATAAGTGAAACAACCATTAGGTGGGAAGCGATGGAAAGGAATAAAACCTAAATCGACAGCTAGTGTCCGTGAAACTGAGGACACTGTTATTTTTTAGAGCAATGACCAAAACTGCCTGACTTGGATAGATGAGATAAAGTACCTGAAACCCTATCCAGAGGACAGAATGCATATTTGAATTTATTCCAGGGGGTGGATTTTCCAGAGGTGTTGATACTTCTGCAGCTCCCTGTTGGCCTAATGTGTTTGTTAGGATGCCAGTTTTTACCAGGCTGCCTTTGATTTCCTAGACCAGAATTTTCTAATTGCTATTTTATACCCAAACTTCAATGAGCAAGCTTTATCAAAGGTCAGTCACTTCACCCCGATTCTGGTGGTTCCTTATACAGATAAACAGTGATGAGAGATAGCACATGCGCTCTGCTTCTACAACCCTTTGCACTGGCATCAGGATAAGACCAATCGACAGCAAGCACAACTGAGAGGGGGAGGGAGATAATAACCAGGGTAGCAGCCCTGAGCACTGCCTTTGGAGGTGGGGTACATAAATAACCACCAACATAGCTGGTGGCTGGCAATGCTTCCACCACCTTCAGCATAGCACTTGGTGTGGATCAGTGTGTAAAGCAGGAGGGAAAATAAGTTGTCCTTTTAGAGGGGTACAATGGCATGCATACATACTGTCCTTTTATACTAAAGAGTTCTGGGAATCATTCTGCCTTGTTGAGGCAAAACACCTCCTCATGTTCTCTTTGGGGCAGTTTAGCTTCATATAGCTCTTTACTGCAACCATCCCCTTAAAAATGAAATGAAACCTTTTCCTGGGAGCATTTTTGTGCTTTCTTTTTCTGCAAAGTACCATTGGCCACATCTGCACTTGATATAAAAATAAAGAATATAAATAACTCAATAAAAGGAGGCATTTTAAGTACCCAGCAATTTGTTTCTTCCTTCCTCCCATGAGCTCCAGTGCCCATTGATCAGGAAGGAGAACAACACATGCACAGTGACACAAATGTATATTGCCCCCCACCCCCACTTCCTCCTTTCCTGCTGTCTGTACTGTAATACAGGAAATAGCTGTTCAGTGTCAAGATTTAGAACCTATGCTTTAGTGGCAGCATTAAGATTCAGACTCCCAGCTTGAAAACACAAAGGATCAGAGGCCTTTTTTTTCCTTGGTGCAGAAGATGAGATACAGTGATCCTGGAATGCCCCATGCCCTCATTGCCATTGAGGTATAAATTAGTTTCTTCCAAAGCAGCTTCACAATTATCTATAATTTGTCCACAGATAATTCCTTTCTTAATGGTGATACAGGCTGCTCGTAGTTTACAGCAGCTGGACATCTCTTTTGTTAATAAATTTGTGCAAAGAGTCTTCCCCCTAGGATCACCTCCCCAGCTCTCCCCTTGGAACTGCTGAGCTACCTACAGAGAATGGCACCATAAATTGTCTGGAAATAGAGATTAACATAACCTTGTAAACCCAGCTTTCTTTAAAATTGAACATTTAGGAATGAAAGGAAACACTGGACTGGTAACTTCAACTAAGTGGCAATGTGTGTGCACTTTTATTAACATTCAAATGTACTGCATTAGTGCAGAACTTTTATCCAGTCTGTAGCAGGCACTTGTCTCCAGCTGCTCTATTCAGGCTGCTGCTATGACAACTATCCAGAGGCAAATGTCAGGTCATCCCCCAGCATATGTGTCTAGGCCATAATTGCTTTGTCAGAAACCTAATAGCCACCTACTCCTACTCCTCCAACAGCTAAAAGCAATATTGTTAAAATTACTAAACAAGGCAAAATCTTGTAAACCCCCCCCAAACCAACCTTTCCTAGATTATTCATAGAGCATTGCTTCTATTTTGCCAGAAATAAGAATGGTGGAGGAGAGGCTTATCTTGTTTAAACTATCCACCTATCTGCCAATTTACCTTTCCAGGATGCTGCTCTGTATAGAGTAGACCTAGGATTCTCAAACATTTACCGCCTCTGGGAGCTAGATACTTCCTCCGACTACACCAGGTCAATACTGATAAGTTATCTGCCGGGCCTCAAATCATAGTGTGGAAAGACAGAGGTTTCTTTAAGAAGGAAAGGTTGCTTCAAGAAATAAATAAAATACAACTAAATTAATTTAAATGAAATTAAAAGACTGTTAAATAATTACAAAGAATGCACCATCATTGCTGTAATTTACCAGGCTCAAAAGGTAGTGAACAGATTGACTAATTTAAAAAGTTTTCTCTTTATTTTTAAAGAAAGTGATTGCTCTCCTGGAGTTTAACAATATAATATGCATACTAATTCTTATGTTGTGATTCACTCAGAATAAGTGATTTAACACCTACATGAAGAGAACCTTCTCTAGACACACTATAGTTGAAAAATAATAAATCTGGAGATAGACAGGAAGTAGAATTGTCTTGAAGCCATCACAAGTGTGTGATCCCATAACAAAAAAGAAAGAAAATCTGTATATTGCTGGTTTGTTCAAAAATTCTCCCCTGTGCACATATGGAGACATACACATATCCTGACAGCTTCATCGTACTACCTCACATTTGCCTTATAGGCAATACTAAATAATAGCTGAATTCAATCAAACTAAACTAATTTGGACTTGTTCATTTTGCATGAGACATATTATTCTGATATTTTTATGCAAGGAATGTATGAGGACACCAGCTTTGGTTAGCTATGAAGCAGTCAGATTTTCATTACTCAGAACTGGTCTTTGGAATCAAAGGGGAAAAAATATAAAACAGGAAAATACAGAAGCCTGGTTCTTAACTTGTATATTCTGTAAAATACTGACAGCTTGGCAATGTTTGAAGGGCTTTACTAATTTAAAGATCTGAAATCTCCTTATTTTGTTATAATGAAGCCACATGAAAATGATATCTTCTGAAATAACAAATGCTTGCTGTTTTATTTTCGGTTTGAAAATTAAAAGTGAGTATATAGCAGGCTGAACTCTCAGTTGTGGTCAAGGAATACATAGTATAGGGTGCGTCTACATGAGATGCTTAATGCACAGAAGACTAATTCTATTGTGCATTAGTGTGGTGGGCAAAGACCGTGTTACTGAGTTAATGTGCAGATATAGTCTAATGCACATTAACGTCACTAAAATAGGCTCATCTGAGCTAAAGCGCAGCAGTGCTGACTATGGTGCATTAAGTTTAGTACCTGTAATGCTAAACTTAATGCGCCGTAATTACAAAGCATTAATGAATGTGTAGCCGTGCCCAAAGTGTGCAAATAAACTGGGTGCAAATATGGCTTTTACAAAATTGTAATGTTTTTCTAATCTTGAGTTGACTATCTGTGTGACCCATTTTTTGCTATAATGAGAAAAATCCTGGCTAGACATCTTCTCTTGGCCACATAACCTTAGTTTGAGCACAGAGCAGGAAAGAGAGTACAAGGCATTGCCTTGTACACCACAGGAGGATTTCTATGCCCTAAAGTGATCCTTCTATGGCAGAATATATATTAATTTGAGGATCACTTTGTATGAGCAGTAAAAGCATAAAGAGCCATCATGACCTCAGAATAGAATCTGGCTCACTGTCTTCAAACATATATCTGATTATTATTCATACATACACATATATACTAATAAATTCATGATGTATCATTTTCCTAGCATGAATCAGTGGCTCCATTGACATTTGCAGAGCTATGCCAATTTATACCAGATGAGGAACTGGCCACATATGTATATTTTTATATATACATGCACAGATGCTCTTATAGATAACTCTTATAGATGTGGCTTGATGTAAATCAGACACTGATTGGTCTATTTTAATCTGCTACCTTCCTCTTTCCACCCTAAGCATCTCATGAGCCCAGGAGTTCTTTTGCTGGCAAGTGTCCTTTCGCTTCACCTTTCTTTTTTTTCTTTTGTTCTTTTTTTTTGGTCATTTGTAAAGTCTACCATGCAAGCAAATGGGGAAAGCAACAAGAAGTCATTGTAAATGTACCAGGAAAAAATGCAGAAAGTTGTATACAACGTGTATGTATAAACAACAAGACATTATATTTAACCCAGGGGTAGATCCAGAGGCAGTGCAATGGTGCAGCTGCATTCCCCCTTTGGATGTGTTGCAAAAGCCCCTGCTTTCCTGTGGGTCTAGAGCCCAGTGGGTAAGTGCTGCTGACACTGTTCATCCTTTCTTTTCCCCTGCTGCTCAATTCAGTGGAAGGAGGAGGGAAGGGAAGGGCAAACTGCAACAGCATTTATCTCCTGGCATCTGGAGCCATGCAAAAGCAGGGACGCAAGCCAGACCCTACCCAGTTGCCCAGAGCCTACATTGTCCAGGCTGTAAGCTCAGAGCTCACCATGCCTACATGATAAGATCAAAGTGGGGGGCTGCATTCCATTTGCCCCATTCTTGGATCCACTATTGTTTTTCCCCATAACTGTTTTGATTTCTTTATTTTCCCATTTGGGGAATGAGTTCTTTTCACTTTTATAAGAGGCAGGGGGCAGGAACTCCCATAGGCATGTCAGTGACATACAGAAGCAAAGAAAACAAATCAGCGTTTCTTCTTCCATTAGGAGAGAAGGATGAGGGAAGGGCAATGTTTCTACCTTCTCCCAAAGGCCTAGAGCATTCACAGGTTTTGGGAGACTCCCCAGAGGCCATAGTCTCTGCTTTTTGTTCAACAGGATCCTGAAACTAACCTTCAGGACACTTTTCTCACTGAGAATCAGATCCCCGAAGTGGTCTAGGCTGTTCTTATGGAGTTCCTGGCATAGTTTTATAAAATCAGCTCATGCTTCTTTAATATATACTCCCCTCAAATCACTAAAATAATAGAAAGTCAGAAATGGCTAAAAGTTGAGATCCCAAAGCAATGCTACCATAGCTGAGATTTGAAATCCAAAGCACCTAAATGAGCAAAGATGGAACAGCAGGCAACCCTTTTGGGGGAGTTGCACACAAAATTTGATGCTGCCACAGTCACCTTAACTTCTATACAGATTGCCTGCCCTGTGGGGTTAGTGAAGTAACAGTCTATTTCATAGTTTGCTACACACAACCGTTCTCTATCAGTCCAATCAACCTAGACATAATGTAGTGCCTAACACAAAGAATTGTTGTTGTCAGCAGTCCCTAGATAAAAGGATTACAGTCAGCCAGAAAATAGAGAAGTCATCAGTGAGTCCATAGATGACTGAGGAGGCTGTCCAAGATCTACACGTTTGACTGCAGAGGTGGCAAGTATTTCAGGAGGAAGGAGTAGATCCTAGTGATATTGTATTTTTCCTTTTTGCCTCGTTCATCTATCTGCTTCCACAGTGAGGTGAGTTTGTTTCAAATGATCAATGTCTTGTAGTATATCACAGCACCACTGGGGATGATTCAGTGTTTGGGACTCCCAGGTATTGATGTTAATATTGCATTTCTTCAGATTGGTTTTCACGGTGTCCCCGAATCTCTTCTTTTGCCCATCTCTACAGCAGTGACCACTGGTGAGTGGGGAGTATAGGACCTGTTTTGGGAACCAGCTGTCAGCATCTTTATGACGCATCCTGTTCTATGGAGCTGGTGCCATATAAACATGACTTCAATGCTGGTGGCGCTTTCTTGAGCCAGAACACTGGTGGTTTGTTCTTCTGTGCTTTCAACTGATATGGAAGATTTTCCAAAGATTTCACTGATGATAATGTTCCAAAGCTTTCAGGTGTTTTTGATATGTTATCCAAATTTCACATGCATACAATAGGGTAGGGATGACAACAGGTTGGTAGACAAGAAGTTTGGTTTGGTTCCTGCTGTCATGATAATTGAAGACATGATTTCAGAGATGCCAAAGGCAGTGCTGGCAGATTTTATCAGGTGTTGAATATTGTCACCACAGCATCCTATTTACAATATGCAAGGTATATATGCAAAAGTATTTCTGTCCTAAGTTTCATTCAACACTGTCTAGCTCACAGCAATCCAGGACCTTCTCGTACAATGTAACTGTTATGCACCATATTCCACCATTGGAATACGGCTCCTGATCCAGCTTGATAGTGGTTCTGGAAAGGTTGTCCTAGCATTAGCATTATCCTTCCTTAGTGCAGAGCTGACAGAGGACACTAATGTAGCAGCAGCAAGGATGTCTGACTGCTTCTACAGAAGAAGATAAAAAGAACCATGAAATTCTTTGCTATAGTCTGAGCTCCTGGTGGCCATTTGTCATCAGCATAAGCTAGAGGAGCCCTCAAAATATAGTACACAGTTGGTCCATTCTGGCTAAAATCCCAGGCCAGGGAACTGATCTTGAACTGATCTGAGGCAGGACCATGATAATAGAAAGCCAGCTCTCTATTACCTTTGTACACCACTTCCTGACCTGAGTTCTGGGCCAATTGGACAGACCTCCATATCTTGTCCATAAGCTTTTTCTTCTGTTGACAGTTACTAGTACAGGGGCAGTAAAGAACAAATATATGCAGTTAGAACATATAAACCTATCAACATAGTGGAATTTTGCATGTTGCACACTTTAATAGCTGAAAGATTAAAATAAATGTAAACTATAATACTCTGAAGTTAGGTAATATGTGCTTTCATAGATTCATAGATGTTAGGGTCGGAAGGGACCTCAATAGATCATCGAGTCCGAACCCCTGCATAGGCAGGAAAGAGGGCTGGGTCTAGATGACCCCAGCTAGATGCATATCCAACCTTTAAATGTAGCTGTTCTACATTTATTCACATACCAGGCCAACCATGTTAACTGTACCTCAAAATAACCTAGATGTATTCAAGTTAAAAAGAACAGTACAACATTTAACACAAGTAGACACCTAAAGCATTTTGGCTTCAACTACAATAACCTAACATTACATACATACAACTACATACAACTTTACTACATACAACTACAATAACCTAACATTAATACTAACAGGAACAAAAATCTCTGCAACTGACAATGCTTTGTTATCACACATTCAAGCATTATGGAAAGATGCTGGGTACTATGGAAATGTCCTTAGTAAAAGCTGAAACTAGTTTCCCATTATGACCCTGATTTTAATAGATCATCAATTTTTGAAACAGGTAGCTACTTCCCACAGATCAGTTTTCCTTGTCTTAATTT